>NW_024609884.1:57031287-57224341 GCF_016920785.2 Ixodes scapularis
TATCTCTCCCCACGAAAAAGCCACAAAAATTTAAAGGATACATAAGATTAGCTAAAAATGTGAAGATAATAAAGTTCTTTTTGTGATAACACCACTGACGGTGCGCTGATGCAAACACTACCTTTTGACAAGACGACTTGCGCCTCGTACGGTTCTCGAGTTCTTTTTACATTAAAACGTCTTTGGAATCTGGTGTTGCCAAGCATTTGCATTTGCAATCCCTTACATGCAGAGCAACGTGTCCTGCTGGTGTAGACTTGGGTGTTAGAGCATGTTCTCTTAAACGTTCCCTCACACATATCCGCGATTATCCTACATGCACTTTTCCTCAGGTAAACTATAGTATACGTATCCGCAGGTAAACTTTTCCGGAGGTACACTATACATACCGTTCATAAAAGAACGGTTAAAGCGGTAGCGTACCGGACCACTGCGAATCGCATATTTCTCAATTTGAGGTTACGCCACAGGAATAAATTATTTTTAAAACTTAGTCATGCGACCATGAGATAGGTGCCCCGGCACCATCACTACGCCGTCGTCACAGAAGTCATTTATTGATTGAAAACGTGTATTTAATCAATCAGAGGATTTGTCTGCCTATGGCGTTTTTGTTCTCAGCCGGACGGATTGGGGCTATGGGCAGTAGGAAGGGCTGCGGGGAGGGGGATGGTGATGATTATAATTTTTTTTTTATGAAATGATGGATCCCGAGGTCCCTAATATAACGTATCAGGGAATTAAGGATTTGCTTCCTGCGCTGCAGCTGGAAGACTGAACCCACCTTTGGGTGGGTTCAGTCTTCCAGCTGCTTTGGTCTTGCACCGAAGCGATGGCAGCTGTTTGTACTACTACCGCTGGTTGCAGTGGCCGCGAGTCATCCGGTGACAATGTCGTGAACAAAAAAGCAGATTTCCTAAAAGTATGCGCAGTGTCGTTACATGCACGAGCACGACCATTTCACACGCCCGTACAATTATCTTGCGAGAGTGCGTGCGCATGAAATGTTTTCAAGTGCTCTGCTGTCGCACTCGTGCTTTAGAAGTAACTTCGCACAACTTGCGAGGCGTAACGTCGTAGGGTGTGTTGCGAGACCGGAAATCACAGACCACCGTTGCTACAGCGATCAAACAATCGCTCGTGCAGTTGAAATTTGCGTAGCGACGACTCATACACACGAGTTAGTGTTTCTGGATTACTTATTCGTCGTGGAGCTTTCGATTCCCATGCGGCGAACACGTGCCCAAAGCTTTTAAATTCGTTGTCGCATACTACGCACTAGCGGCACAAGTACAGCACCAGAGCTTCGATCAAGATCTGCGAGAAGCTGGGGAGTGCCAGTCGGTGGAATCTACCTTACACATGCCGCACAGGATAATCGGGTTTGATTTAATCGGCTTCTAGGGTCGTAGTTTAGCTACCTTAGAATATTTGACGCTTTCAACGCTAAAAACAATCTCACCCCACTCTCACTGGTCGGGACTGCTTGTTCCCCGTGGATCTGTGAGACCCGATTTTTTTCTGACCTGGCGTTCTCTGCACATATAGGATAGCGTAGCTTAAGCTGTTTTTTTTTCAGTTTTCGTATTTATTTGTGACTTTTTCCGTGCATCGAAGTGCATTTTGGCGACGTGCTTACGTGGCATGTTCGCGAGAAACCACGCCTCCGCATGGTTATAAACCTTGACGACCTAATAATGCGAAGTTCGTGAAGTTTTCGGAGCAGGTACCAGGGACGCAGGCTTTTGAGACTGGTCTACCGTAAAATACTATGTCCTCATGCTACGAATATGTTAGAAACCTACATCAAGTAACTAAAAGGTCCAAAAACATCGAACAACAATAAAAAATGAAAGCATAAATTTTTTTGAGATAACGCTTAGTTTTATGCTCTGTGATCATACCCACATCAAATGTACCGCCTATTACCTTTCCTGTACACTTCAGAATATCAAAAGAGGAAATAGCAAGCGAGGCTGTGTTACGTGAGGCTAAGGACCAGTTTTTGTGTGTGAAGGATGGTTTCATCGTAGCCTGTCTTCCTGAATGGATTGTTGACACTTGCACCAACATGTGCAGAACAACACTTTTACCTAGATATTCATACTGGAACTCACAGTACGCTTGTCACATACACCCTTTTTTCTAGGATATTTTTTTGTATAGTATCAGACACGGAGATGAAACAAAAAAGGATAGGTCAGTGATAATGAGAGCTTTCTAACCATATATTCGGAATTTGTAAAATGTGACGCGCCGTTGCATTCTTGGGGTTCCTTCGCGCAAGATCAATCAATATTTAACCGCAACTTTTTTCAAATTGCTTTGCTGTTAACGTTTATTTTACGTACAGCGACTAATTAAGACCACTTTACTTAATAAATACAAATGTAGACAACGTCTCGAGCGACGTGACGCAGGAAATAATCACCTTCTATTGTAAATGTTTATAACACGCAGAAAGACATTTATTATCAGCATTCTCATATATGTCTAACAGGGCAAGCAGTCAACTAAGATCGAGCGCCCAAGAATGTGCTTTCAAAAACAGGTATCTGAATTTTAATCTGAAATATAAATATCTAAAAAAACTGAGCTTCAGAAACAAACAAAAACAGACGCTGCAAACGACTCCCCCATCCCCCCCCCCCCCTCCCACACACACACACACGCACAATAAAAAAAAAAGCAAAAGAGAAACCGAGTTTTTAAAAAAAGAAGAAAAAAGCTTCGAGTGATACCAGGGCGCTATCTTCAGTTCAACCATTATAACGACGCCAGCTATGCACGAAGCGAGCTATAAAGCACTGGACTGTTTGAGAAATACCATTGCTACACCCTACACTTAGCGATATGTTTTTCTTTTTCAAATGTATTTAGCTCTTTTTAATTTCGACGTTCACGCGTTCGCCTCATCTATAGCTGCGATCGTCAGCCTCTTGTATTTTTCTGGTTGAACAGAGAGAAAACGATGACCATTTATAAACGAGCTTTAAACGGCCGGAGGAGCTATCAGCGAAAGAAGAAGCAAAAAAAAAAAAAAAAAAGAAAGACGGAGATGTTTTTTTGTGTTTTTTTTCCTCTACTGCCAATATCGAGCGGGACGCAACATGAGAGGCAACACAGCGAGGAAAAGAGAATTGGGCGAACGAAGTAGCGTGAAGGAGAGCGCAAAGGGGAAAGAAGCGAACGAGAAAGAAACAGGACAAAGCCGGGAATGACGGCTCCGAAAGCGCGCCGCAGCGTCAGTTCAATCATCCTTTTTCTGGGCATCCAGGCGATGCGGCGCTCCACGCTTCTCGCTCGGTTAAATCGCGCCTGACACCACTCCGTCATAACGTCAGCGGAGATGCGCCCAAAACAAGGAGCTTCGTTTGCCGGCGGGCAGGCGCAGGATTTTTAATTATGGCGAGATTCGTAGGTCAGATTCGGCGGGGACGAGGAAAAACTAGGCGCCTGAACAGAGGTAAATAAACAAGGAAGGAACTCCGCGCTGGATTCCTTTCCGAGAAAAAGAAGGAGAGAGGAAGAGAGAGGAGGAAGAGCTCGTCAAGCTCGTCCAGCGTTTTACGACTCCGACCAAATTTCGCCGAGAGCAGGACGAGAACACCAGAATAAAATCCGGAAACAAAGAGTATTCGAGTAAGAGCCTGAGACAAAGCTCTTTATTCATGCGCCCGAGGGAACGACTCTGCCTTGGGAGGCGACTCTCAAGGCGCGGTCGAGCCGAGCCGGCTTACGGCCAGAAAGACCCGAACGCGCGCGCCAATCTGAGCGAGATGCCCCTGTAAAGCGTGCACTGCCTGCTTAACGCCGGTGCAAGGGCGGCAGCCCAACTTCCTCCGGTTCGAGCTCTCGCGCGGTTCGAGGCATTTTGTTCGCATTTTATTGCATTTTGCATATTACATTTCACCCCGCGCACTTTCGAATAAGGCGCTGCACACAGTTTATAGCCTCAAATGACAGCGCGCTAAATAACATTTCCGCACGTGTCCGTTTCTGCGCCCGTTTGTGCACTTGAGAGCATATGTGCATGCCCGTACATAAACGCGGGCACACCAGTGCTCGAGGGTGCCTTAGTGAGTGAGATGTATGTGAGCGGATGTGGGTATGCGTAAATACCTGTGTATCCGAACGCGCACGCACGCGCGCTGGCGTGCGTGCGTATGTGCGTGTCCGTGTTTGCGTGTGTGCGTGCGAGCGCGCGCGCGCGCGCGCGTGTGTGTGTGTGTGTGTGTGTGCGTGTGTCAGTCTTTTCTTTTCTCTCGTGCGCAGCCAGATAGAATGCGCCTCGTGTGTTTAAAACCACACTCGAGTGACCAATTCAGGTGTTATTGACCGCGTTCAAAAACGATAATAGTTGAGCCCAGCATGCACTTTGAGCCCAATTATTATCGCAGTTACAAAATAATATGCAGACTCATGAACGTAGACTTGTTGCACAACAGGAGTCCGATGCGTGGTTTGATGGTCCTGTATGAGGTAATAAAAGATATCATTGATTCACTCATGAGGCTAAGTAACATCTAGCCGCGCCATCTTGCTGAATATCGAAAGCTGGGCTCATTCATCAATCATCCTGATTTTTATACGGCGAGCAAGTAGTTTCTAAAATGCGTCTTCGACGCATTGGAGGAGGACGCCAACGAACGGGCAGCATAAAGAACGTGTAGGGAAGACGCGATGACAAGGCAGCCAAGCGCACCCTCATTGATTCAGGTCGCGAGGAGAAAAGCGCACCCTTGGGGGTTAAGCAAACGCACCGGACGCGCAAGGAGCAGAGCAGCTTGCACGCCGTATAGCGCAGCACCCATTACACGTTTAGAATTAACATGTAATTATTCTGAGCATACTACCAGGAATATTACCCCCGAAATTATTTATCTATGCTAAGGGATGTTTATACTTAGACGTTGAGCGCAGTGAACGGAGCGTAGCGCAGAACGCGCCCCTTTCATTGGCCGGCAACCAGGAACTCGATACCTGCGACCAATCAGTATCTGTGCGCGCTGTGCTACGCCGCGCCCGTCGACGTTACGTTGGAATATAAACGTACCTTAAGTGTAGACTCCGAAGGTTTGTCGATGCCCCCCTATGGTTTTCTTTCAACTTTCACTATTTTCTTCTTTTCGTTCACATTTTACCTTTGTGTTGCCTTTTGTTAATGACTAGTTGACAAGTAAAGATGCTTGAAGTTGTTTGTGGGGAATTGAAAATGAGTGAATGATTGAACGGGCATGCGTATTAGCGCGTGGGCGAACGCATGAACACTGCGCGACACTGTTGGCGCGAACACGACTTGCGCGCTTTTTTTGCATTTCACTTGGGCACTGGGTACGGGCCGCCGTCAAAAACTAAGTCTCGCGGAGTGTGTACGTATGTGAATATGTGTATTCGCAAACGTAGGGATATCTGCGCCTGCGTATGTGCGTCCGTGTATACGATAAAAAATAAACGCGCAGATATCATACAATTCAGCTGCTAGGCTCGACAATGGAATGAAAAGTTGGAAATAAACGGGGCAAGAAAAACCTATATGACCCGGGTTGTGAACAAGCAGGAAGCGTAACGCCGGGAGAGAGCTAGTAACGGTACGCATACTTGTTTCAGTCGAAAGATTAAAAGATGTTTAATTATCGGGCACGCAAATGAGAACCGCCCGCCCGTCCAACGAGTTCTCGGTTCCTCTCTGACAAAAACAAAAATCATAAAGACACTCAAACAATATAAAGCTACAGGGGGGAGTTAATTAGGACTAAAGCAGTAAACAAATCAATATTTGTTTGTTCGTTTACTTGCTGAGGTGTGGCCGCTTCGGGTAATTGCTTGCATTTTACGTTGACCTCGAAACAACATTTGATAAATAGGGATTCACCCACGATATATTTGTAACTTTTTCCTAAAAACTGGGGCTGACTTTTCTTTCTTTTTTTTTTCAGGGAAAAACGAGAAGCTTTTTAGCTGGCTCACAGGGTTGGCTTGGGACGCGGGGTATTTTCCGCCGATCTGGGTGAGCTAGACTTTGTTCTCCCGCCGTCCACCGCCACAGGAAGTGGCCAACGGGCGTCATGGCGCATGAGCTAATCAGGACCGTGAACTTCTGCTCGGGATAAAAAACTGGTTTTGATTTTCGACTGGCACCAAAGTGATCACCGCGTTCGACCATAGGAACACATTTCGCAAACATTACATTTGTGTATTGTATTGTGAGTTGGTCGTACACGCCGGCTTCTGCGTTTGCAGTTGGGTCAGTTACGTGACAGGTGGAGTCGATCAGGCAACGCACGCCTCGCTCGCATGGAGTCACCTCGGCGGCTTTCGTCGCTTGGTCGTCGCATGGAGACCGGGGCTGACGAATAGGCGGGGACGCGTCGTAAGATATATATATATATATATATATGCTTTGCTACAAACATATATATATTTTTGTAACAAAAGTTTATAGTTGAGCGACGAATATGTGAATCCCCGTGAACGAGCTCATCAGAGCGGCACAGCGGTGAAGCCCATAAGGATTTTAAGGAAAAGAAATATGAAATCAGGTTTTTTAATATGCGACGCATTATAATCGAGAGTTTATATACTACTTTTTTTTTTTCTCTGCGTTGAATAAGGAATGTCTTTTAGCCGCGCGAGTTTGGTACTAAGGGCATAAGAAGCTACACACGGTATTGATGATGACTGATTGTGATTCCGCACAAAACAATGTGCAGCTGGTGCTGAGCCATTTGCATTTCGTGTAACATGTTAAAGGTCTAGCTGTGAAATTTACTTTTTTACCGATAAGAAAACGTCCTTAAACAAACAGTGTTTTATTGTCGAAATAAACGCTTGAATAATATTTTTTTCTGTTTGAAGACCTGGTATGAGTATCATGTGTTATCAACGGCTTGATGCATTATGCTTGCCCACTTATACCAACTAAACGCAACACAACTCTCTCATTTAAACGGATATGTCGTCCTTGCTTTGAGCGTGATGTAGCACGTAACGCAGTCATACATTTCGAAAAAAAAGGTTTATTATGGTGCATCGACACGATCGTCCGCAGATTCTTCAGCAACGTCATAAGCAAATATCGCTTACTTAACTTCCTACCGATGGCGCATTACTGCAAATCTTAGTTCTTCCACAAGGCAAGTGATTTATTTCTATAGAGTTCCGTGTTTTAGGTTACCACCGACAAACCCGAAAATTAACCCCCGTGGCGGATTTGTTAAGATCCTCTAACATTGCAAGTGTCCTTAAAAAGAAAAGCTGTGCGGCAACAACAATAAAATGATAACTTTATTTCTCCTTTGGAAACTAAAGTTCAGTGTGGGCTGGGACACAGCCCACACTGAACTGTCCGGGTTGCTGCTTGTTTCTTCAGGAACCATGGCCATTGTACCGTTTTTTTCCCTTCTTGGAACCGAGACGTTTTTCAAGCACTTTCGAGTTGGGACTACAGTCAATGCCACACGCGCGAGAGTACGAGTTCGCTGATTTGGAACGTTATTCTGAAGAACGAGCGCTCGCGATAGATATGCACTTCTCTAAGCCAAGAGCGCGTTTTTTTTTTTTTTCCTTAGCTTCTTTCCTCAACTCACAAATCGTGCAGCGTTACCATACAGTTCAAGAGGAGGGAAAGGAGGAACTTCCCTCTTGCTAGCAGCCTCGTTTGTGTACCCGCACGTCACCATTCTCCCCGTAAAAGATTAGCCCGTCACTCAAAATTCGGACAAAAGTTGCTTTCCCCTCCTACCGCCTGTGGCTGTGGAAGCTACGTGCTCATTGGGTCAATCCCACTTGAATATTTTGCCACATGATCACGCTCCCTCGTGCATACCCACGCGCAGAGAATGGACTCAGGTGATGAAGGAAGGCGGCTGATTGGTCCGGCAAGCGCGTAGCTTCCACCGCAAAATCAGCTTAGGGGTGAACCGAGTATAGTGAGGTCAGGTGACGTGCTTTGTAATGTATCACAGTGAAAAGGCGGAGAACTTTCGAAAGAAAGTAGGTACGAAATAGTCTATTATGTTTTGACTTTTTCGTACCGATAAGCAGGCTTTTGATTTTCTACCTTCTTTCTTTTGGCCCACTAAACGATATGTTATTAGTAAAATCCAGTGTTAGGCTTGCTTTTTCAGGTAACGTAATAACCTTTTTCCTTTTCGATTTCGATAACGTGTAACGTACTACTTACGTTACTTATTTTGAGTAACGTCTAATGTAGTTACGTTACTCGTTAGATATTCTTCCCAAGACTTAAAAATAATTACACTTCAATTTTTGTTTCCAAGCGCCAAGCCATATAGTCTTCTGAGTTTGTTTTCTTTTTCTTGGCGTTTTTTCTTGTATTTAGGTGGAACCGTAAAAAAGATCATGTAAATATGTTCAGTTTCCGGATTGACATGATGTTTCTTGAGATATGGTGCTTATGAATACCTATAAGCTCAAAAGAGTAAAACGTGTTAATTGAAAATTAAGGAACGTAACGCAAAAGTTACGTGCGTTACTTTTTACCAGTAACGGTAATGCCTTCCTTTTCTGTTTAATTAATGTAGGTTTATAACGCGTTCCTTTCATTTGCAAGTAACGAGTAACGTATTTCCTTACTTTTTTTCTTGGTAACCCCTATAGCACTGGTAAAATCCCAGTCTAAATTCACTTATTCAAACCGATAATTAAATCCATAGCCCTTTAAGGGTGAACGGAGTATAGTGGAATAAGGCCATAACCATTCATGGTTGCTTGTCTTTTTTCCCAAGCAAACATTTCTCAGCTTCGTCTTGCACGCGACTTTAAACATGTGACAGATCGCTTTCATTATAATTGAAGAAATACAATAGCTACGAACTCGAATTTGTCTTTCAATGACAGGTAGGGTAGACAGAATTATTAATGTGTCAGATGTTGAACCGTTTTCTACGCATAATCTTTAAACTTAAACTACTAAGCTAGGGTACTCCCATTCATTAAAGACGTTTTTAAAACAACAACCAATAAATTAAATTCATGTTCACCTCAAGGAGATAAAAATGTGAAGGAAGAAAAAGGAAGCGGGGCTTAAATTATCTGGCCGTGCACTTTGCTCTGTTAAAATGAGCTTATATGCAGTGCGCTCCCCAGTGCCAGAATTAATATGTAAAAAAAAATGAAAGCAGCATGTGTTGCGTTAAGCAAGCAATGTTGAAGGGCTCGCAGTGAAAAGGATTAGCGCACTGAGGCAGTACGAAGTGGCAAAAACGAATATTAAACAAGGCACATCTTTACCCAAGACTTGCACCCTCCTACCCTTTTCTCCAATTTTTCTGTGCAGTTTTTTTTTGTTTTTTTTTTTGTTTTTTTTTTGTTTTAAACAATAATTTGCTATAATGTAATTCTGGCGCAGCTCGTATCCAGTAATGAAAAAATAATAAAAGGATTCATCGTCTAAAATATCTTTTCTACACAGGATGATGCATCATTTGTTTCGTGCAAGTAAAGTTAACAAAAAATCTTCCCGCATAAAAAAAAAATCATTAGATATTGCATAGCCTCCTCTATACTGACAAAACTTGGCAGATCGTCACGTAACGCGGCTGCCGAAAGTCAAAACGCTAGAGCGGCAGACAAGAGTCATGTAATGGGCGCCCCGCTGTGGCGAGACGCCGAAACACACTTGTCCCGAGAGATGGAATGTCCGCTCGTGCTTCTCGCGTTCCTTGGGCTACCGCTTCTTTTCTCGTCGGATTTGAAAACCATGTTTCGTGTCCTCGCCGCTGCAAAAGCTGTGCGCTGACTACAGGCTCCCCGAGAAATGCTCTGTGCTACCAGAGCCTCGCGTGCCAAATCTGCGACCGGGCACTCTATGGTTCCGTCAACGAACTGCCAGGCTTTGTGAGTATTAGCCCCAAGAGCGAACACAAGCGTCGCTGCGGTCGCCGCGCCCTGATTGGGTGAGGCGTACCGTGACGTCACAGCGATGACTCCGCTCCGCGATCTCGCATCGGCTCGCTTCCCAGCACAGGGTTTCCTGGTTTGGCGTTTTGTGCCGCAAGCTCTTCGAGGAGCTCGACTTCGTTTACGCGGTGTACAAGGCGTTGAGTTAGGCCGATATTGACGTTTATAAGCCTGCTTGTCCCCTTTACCTTTAAAATTGGGTTACAAATTTCGCAAGCTATCGGCGGAGGCAATTCCGCCGATGAACCTCCCCGCCCGTCCACACGACACAAGGCAATTTTGCGAAGGATCGGTGGAGCGGTGGCGCGAGTGTTTCAGACACTGGAATTCTGTCCCTTGCATGTTCATGATTTAGGACGATATTCCATCCCGCTTTGAAGGCATTTGAAGTGGCATTTATATCATGGGCTTTGGGTGGTCGGCAAATTAGCTCGGGACTCCGACTTTGCGCTGCCGCTCTGCATACGCTGATTCGCAGATGTTTTAAAGGCCCTGTGTCTGATTATCTTTGAAGTGCTCATGGAACAGGGTTGTTTTACATAAATGTAGCTTCTTCGTAAATTAATTATATAGTTTATACATGTATGCAGGTATATTTCTTAGAAGTTGCACAATTACTAGAAATTAGTTTGTATGGTAGCAGCAAAAACGGCCGAATTGCCCGCAGTGGCCTGTATGATATGTATTGAACTGCCCAAAATATGCACAGCAAAAGTGCCGTAATTTGGAATGTTTATACTTTCTCCTGAAATTTTCATTCCAGCCTTGGGTATTCGGAAAATACACCGTTTAGTCTGAATTGTCATTTCCAATTAAAAGAGACACTGCTGCAGGTCTCCAAAAGCTTCCTCAGCCTCCAAACTCCCTACAGCTGAACTCTCTGACAACAGAGGAAAACAAGAGTAAAAGCAAGCATTCGAACACCTGTCCAGTGGTAGTTGCAGCACTAGTAGCACAAAATGTGGAACCCGTGAAGGGCGACAGTCTGCGTGAGAAAAGGTTCTGGTATTTTGGCTTCAGGACAATTCGATTTAAGTAAAATCTCAATTTTAGGGCTTAATGGACTAATAACGAGCTAGACACCTTCGCTTACGTTTGTTATACATTACTTGAGGGTTGATATAAACAAGTCCACAGATATAACCCGCGTAGTCCATTGAAATACTATCCGAATCCAGCAAAGGTCAAATGCGAGCAATGTATATAATGAATGTCGCTTTTTTTTTTACTTTGCCCCTGCACTTGGGCTGTCTTACTTGTGATTTTCTCCCCATGTCCTAGACTGTATTTAGCATGTTGCCCGAGCAGCATGCAGCTTCTCTGCTTCGGCGATCTTGTTTAAAAACGGAGATACAAAAAAAAAATAGTATACATAACCTGCCAATTCATCGAGACCATCAGCAGAATTTATTGTGCGAGATGTAAATCTATAGCGATGCTCCTGCAATTGTGGCCATATTTCTTTATTTTCATATCCCAGCTGCGATTCATGCGTTGCCTGCCCTGTCAACCATGCTTAAAATGTTGGTTGAAGTTTCGCCTGTAGTTACAGGCCATACCTCAATAAAGGCACATAAAAAAAAATTACACTTCCACGAAAAACACGCCAAAAAAAACTAAATAGAAACGAGCGCGCCGACAGCTGGCGTCGTCACAGCCTCCACAGGGCGAGCGGGGAGAGCCGGGGAAAAATTCTCTCCTCGCCGTGACGTCACCCCGGTTTGCCGTAAGGGGGCACCACGCGAACTTCTCGGGGCTAATAGAGGAGGCTATGGATGTTGGGAAGCTGCATACAAAAAAAAAAAATGAAATAATTAATTTGACAATAGTTGGGTAGCCTCAAATACTAGCATTTCCATCTATGGAATAGACCCTTTCACCGAATCAGTGTCATCTAGTGGTTCAAGTGTCAGTCTAAATTGTGTATGCTAATGGCGGTAAAAATATAGTACATTTTAGTCAACAGCAGACGTAAAAACGTTATCGTGCTATTCGCTGTGCAGTTATTTCTTTATTTGTTTCAGTTTCGATTGTGTAATGAAACTACTACTCTGTTCGAGGCGCTTTGTTCAGTGAAACTCTTGATAAAATTGTTTACACTTTATCGTCATAAGCTATCTGTCTTGCCCGAGTCCCACTAGAGCGGCAAACAGAAACAAAAGACACCGACAAGCGTCAAACCATAGCTCAAACACGTGCAGCATGCACGCGATGGTACCTTTCATAGGCTTGCAGTCTCGGTTCTCGTGAAGTGTGCAGGAGTGGAGGCAAGCCTGCCAAAGATACCTTCGCGTGTATGACGCATGGGTTTGAGGCTTGTCGACGTCTGTTGCATCTGTTTGTCGCTCTAGTGGGACTCGGGCATAAGGCTTGTGCCGAGGCCACGGTGTAAGATACACTCTTTAGGTGAGGACCCGGCGGGGCTGAACGCGCGGCGCGAGGAATCATATAGTGTTCGTTCGACGGGCATCCGAAAAGCTGCATTATTCCGCGACCACTGGCCCGCGGCTGACAGTGTCGCCCGGCGGCCAAACGGCGAAACTGCGTGAGATCAAAAGAAAATTTCTCGTTGCCATGACACCCCGGTACAACGTGGTCTTTCTGCACGAGCGACAACCTCGCTGGAGCTCTGCGCGTGTGGAGCATGAGGCGGCACGAGCCGTCTTTGCCGTGCCGACGGGTCGACGAGTCATCTGCCGGCGCCGCTTGAAAATATTGTGAGAGAGAGAAAGAGAGAGAGAGTGAAAAGCGAACTTTATCTGCACTGCGCGAGGAGCGCGCTGTCCTCACCTGAAGAGTATTATCTTACACCCTAGCCGACGCTGAACTTTCTAAGAATGTACATGACACCCTGAAAAGCGTAGCGCATCAAATCGTATATGCCTCGCCAAGGTGACATCGAACATCTCGCGATCTAATGTTTTGAATGTTCAGGCTCCGCATCAATGCCCGTCTTCAAAGAGACTTTTCCGGAAATAGGTGGTGCTTCCAGCTTCTGATTTACGCATTGCGACGTTCAGTTTCACGGCACGTGAAATTATCAAATAAACAAAGACAAAGTTGACGTTGGTTCAACGGTTTAACAGTTCGTGATTTCAGAACGTAGAGAAGGCGGAAGGAAATGAAAACAGGGTATCGGATGACCTTCTTTTCCGTTCGCTTAATGTTTGCGTGTGTTCTGAGCTCCTAACATTAAGAAATAATGAATCATGCCGCTACCAGTATATAGACGCTTTGCAGCAGCTGTGCATGGGCGCCGCCATAGCCGACCTTCAGTTTTTGTATCCTATTATTCCGTTCGCTTCACTTCATCATTGCCACATCAGGACAGGTTATTGCCATTTTAGGTGCTACTCTGACCTTGTGCATAGCATAGCCTTTTGTGGAGTCTCGCCAAACCCCGCATCATTAACTCAGCATCTCGGTAAAACAAGAGAAGGTCGGCTATGGCGGCTTAATCTGGCGCGTGCTGAAAGCGTCTATACGGAGCTTTCGAGCCCGCACAAGCGTACATTCGAACAGCCCCATTATTCGCCTCATTGCAAGGTCTCATGGGAATTCTCGTAAAGGTGCATTTTTGCTTCACCAGCCATCAAAGGCCGCCATTTGCATATACAGATGATGTACACTTAAAAGATGACAGTTAGCGAAGTGGCCAGAGTGAATTTCGGAAAGCGTCTGTGGTGAGCAGCTTTTCTTCTTTTCCCCGTACTCTACGATATAAACAAGTATTCATCGGCTAGCATGCCCTATCAAGATTTTGCTTCTTACGCGGAACCAATTTTGGCTAAGTGCTTCTATTCTAGTAGCTATGCATCTGGCTATGTTACCATCACTCTTCATCTGTCAAAGACTTCTATTGCTTTTTTTATCTGGCTAGACTTGCCCGTTTTTCTTTGTGGTGAGGTGAGACGAGGCACCCGGTTAGCACGAGAAAAATAAAAAAGGACAAATCTAATACTTTCAAACGTAATACATGACAAAACAGAAACTCGTGCTCGTTGTACACCATGGTACGCTCATGAGTCTGGAGTATTTTACGTGCACCAGCTCGCCTGCATCGTTTTACCTACGTCAATGTGAATACACATGGGTAGATAGTTTTGAGTCATGAAATGGGCATCAGAGATCTCGCGCCGCCACTTTTAAGTGTATTTAGAGGTACGCTTCCGAAGCGTTGTCGTAAAAACGATTGACTGTACAGTATAGACAATTCGAAGCGTGGTGACTGGCCGCCGCCATGTCTCTGCTCGTGCAGGAAAGCCCGTGCAATTGCAAGCTTGTCAAAGCGACGTTCATGCGCACGCTGCACATGCTTGCACGCATGGTGCGCCAGTGAGGCGCAATGCTTGCGATTGTTTATACGGCCTACAATTTCGTCTGCTCTATGCGCACCTCGCGCATTTGTTTACTCCCCAAACGCGCCACGTGCTTTTGTTTCACCCCGACCTAAACTAATGACGGCGAGCGCTTGGCTGCCTCGTCATTGCACGTTTCATACGCTTTCTCTATGGCTGCGTTTACATGTATACGACAGTAGCGCATCGAATCTAGTTAGTGTATCGAATCTTCCCATGTAAACGCCCCGATTCACTAGTCAAGCACATCGAATCGAGTCCGATCCGATCCGTCTGAAGAGGGTGCTTTGAGATTTTCAGTCCGAATCGAGACCTCCATGTAAACTCTAGGGAATCGAATCTAGTGCCTGAAGGTCGAGGGATGGGAAAGAGGGAGGGAGTGGCGAAAGGTTAAAATAACCTTCAAACTTTGCTCCCTTCCCCCACCTTGTCGTCGTCGACGATGGACACTCCTAATCCCCATCGTCCCCATCATCACGATATCCGGCGCACTGGGCTAACCGAAAACGACCGACAGGTCACGTGGGTAATCGGTGTAATCATTCGACACGAGGTATCTTCACCGGTTGATGCTATTCCATGTAAACGCCGTGGTTAAAGTGAATTCGATACGCCTGCTCCTCCTAGCGTTCCGGTGCGCTGAAGACGCACCTTGGAACACTTGCTCGCCGTATAGACCGAGACAGCTTACAAAACACAGGGCGTGGCGAGTCCTCGGCATCACATTGTCGCTCAACAGCCAATGAGATTGCGCCATTGCCCGATAAGAATGCCCCAAAACCGATCACGATACAAGAAGCGTGAACACAAGAAGCCGCACTCTACGTTTCCTAAGAGCTGTCAGCGGCAATTAACTCCCCTAATGCGGCACTGTGTGCTGTAGTTCTCTGCTATAATGCGGGTTCTCGCCATGTACTCTGCGGGCTAATATTCGGAACCCCAACACGACGCATCGTCCGCGCAACCAATCGCGCGGCGACAAAAGCGCAGGTCGCAAGGCCCTTTCGGTTTATGGTTGGTTAAGCGAGGATACAACACGTTCAGAAACACGACGAACACCACGACGGTGCACTTCTGACGCTGTCTGATTGGTCCCATCAGCTCGTAGCGTCGTCTGCTTCTGGACTTAAAGAGCGACGACCAGTTCGCGCTTTCCACTTTTCCCCCTTTTCCTCCTCTCCCCCATTCTACCCTGTTGACCGATGCCTGTTTTCTGTTCCCCCATGGTGAGGAGGATCTTCTGCCTTGCAGAATCTCGAGTGTGGTCGTCAGCCTTTAAGGTGAAACGAAGTGTATTATATCAATCTTTAGAGTCGTTGTCAGCCTCGACCGTTCCTTATCAGCGAGAAACCTATGAGATATCAAACTTGTTTAATAAAACTATAATCGCGCTGGTAAAAACAAAGAAAAAAAAAGAAGAAAGATTATCCTGGTTCCATTTTGACGTGAATAACTCGGAGAGCCAACCACAATGAGCTACATAAGGGGCTGGACAAAGGACGAGTTATAAATATTCGTTGAAACGCCTTGTGTTTGTTCCCTTCTTTGTAGCCTCCTTGTTGGGTTTCAGAAATGTTTACCTTTAACCAGCTCGCCTGCATTATTACGTTGTCTTCAATCATAGAAATATTTGTTTTCCCTAAACTTAAAAGTTTTATGTGACACTCCGACAACTATCGCATGCTCACGTCACGCTCGGCGTCATATCGCAAAGTTCCTTTCAATAATCTATGAGAGGTTAAAAAAGGCAGGTCGTGCTAAGTCTTGTCCATCTTATTATCGCTCCAATAAGCTTCAGGTATTAACAGATCACAACAATTACGAAGGAATCAATGAGTGTAGAATAATAAGCAACGCTCTACGGTTTCTTAACATCGGTCCATAGTTTTTTTTATTATTTTTCTTCAGAGTCATAAGTTACTAAACTTTTCCCGTATTATAATGTTATAAGAGGATTGGCTCTCCGAGTGTCCTGCGGGAAAGCGCACGCGTGGGCGTTTTCATTTTTAGAGGATAAGGACCTATCACGGAGCGGCAACCACCGTCGAATTTAGCTACGCCCGTCGTTCTTACGCAAGCGACGACACAAATCCACAGTCACTCAACTCCAAAGGAGGCATTCGAGTCATCAGAATACGTTATATACGTATGTTGAGTGTGGCAAGCATTACAAGTAACGAAGTCACTAATAACACGTTCGATTTTTGTTTCCCTTTTTCCTTTACTATTTAAGTATATTGTCTATAAAAATAAGAAACTCTTACTCATTAAGGTGGGTTAAACCAAAGCATGTTTTAGTTTGGAAGCAAGCAAAATCGTATTTTGTTAACACCTTTAAAAAACAAACTATGGCATTACGTACAATGTCGTTTCAAGTCCTTCAGTGAGAAAATTTTAACGCGCCCACACTTGAGCCTAGCAGAGGTCACAACGTTATTGCTGCACGAAAATCAAAACCACCGGCCTTCGAGCCCGTTTAATATAGGAGCCGTTTTAACAAGAACAGGGTAATCCTAGTCGAAGCGGCCTGGTGCTGTACCTAAAGGACGCAGCCGTTTTGTGGGGAAGATACATTCGTCGTAAGATGACTGTCTGTGACCCTTTAAAGGTGTCATAATTTACGTCCCTAGCTCAAGCGCACCATATAATTTTCT
Source organism: Ixodes scapularis (assembly GCF_016920785.2). Taxonomy (NCBI): domain Eukaryota; kingdom Metazoa; phylum Arthropoda; class Arachnida; order Ixodida; family Ixodidae; genus Ixodes; species Ixodes scapularis. Next base: position 57,048,224 of record NW_024609884.1, read on the forward strand.
CTCTTGTCGCCTTCAGGTTCAACCGAACGACCGCGTAGCAACCCCGAAATGTACCTTCTTAGTGTCAAAGCTTGACAGACGGTAATACCGCCATCTACGCGAAGAAAAGTAGGGCTGCCCCTCAGCAACCGCCCGAAAATCCGTTGGGAACAGGAGATAGCCTGTCGCCACGGGATTGGTCCTTTCTTGCTGCAACAAGAAACAAGTATCTTTTGTTTGAAATATACCGAGATTCGTCCGGGCGCCTGGCATTTCCAACTAAAAGAACGCCAGACCCTCGCAGCTAATGGTTGTTCTTGTGGGCTATTGCGGAATTCGCCAAAAAGCAAGCAAAGATGTTCGACTTGAATTTTAATAAATGACTACTTCTCAGATTCAACAGGGGGTAAATATTCGACCAGTTGCTTAAAGGTAAGCTGGAAGTCGTTTAAGAAAAAAATAGGTTCGGACCCTCTAGGTTCACTCTAAAAAAGTCCGTGCGTCTACTTTCCCGAACAACACTCGGGAAGCAAATCACCGCAACTTACGGAGGCAGAGCAGCGAATGATGATGCCGAACCATACGTTTAGACCAAAAAACGCAGTCTGAGTTGTGACATTAAGCAATGCAAGCGTGACATTTTACATTGCTTACTGTCACAACTCAGACTGCGTTTTTTGGTCTGAACATATGTCTCGGCATCGTCATTTGCTGCGCTGCCTCCGTAAGTTGCGGTGATTGGATCTCCGAGTGTTGTGCGGGAAAGTAGACGCGCGGGCTTTTTTTAGAGTGTGGAAGCAACGAAGATGCTTCGTCACGGAAGTCGTGAAGCCGGCCGGGGCGCTCAAGGTCAAAGCGGACGCGCTTTAGAAATAAAACACAAAGGAAAGCGCAGCAACCCAGATGCTTCGTCACGGAAGCCGTGAGGCCGGCGGGTGCGCTGCGCCTGCGCAGTGGGGGAGCGTGATGTCAGCACCGGAGCGCCGTGTGCAAAAGGATGGTGTAGCGCGCTGTTCATTCAAAAATGAGAAAGCACAAGGCGTGGTCTGTAAACACCGTGTGCAAACTGCCCCGCCGCCTCACTCTAAAAAAACGCCCGTGAGTCTACTTTTCCCGCACAACACTCGGAGAGCCAATCACCGCAACTTACGGAGGCAGCTCAGCGAATGACGATGCCGAAATATATGCTTAGACCAAAAAACACAGCCTGAGTTGTGACATTAAGCAGTGCAAAACGTCACGCTTGCATTGCTTAATGTCACAACTCAGACGGCGTTTTTGGGTCTAAACATATGTTTCGGCATCGTCATTCGCTGAGCTGCCCCCGTAAGTTGCGCTGACTGGCTCTCCGATTGCTGTGTGGGAAAGTAAACGCACGGGCGTTTTTTAAAATGTACATCTGTGAAACTAAATATTTTCCCAACTGCACGCGCCAGCACCAGAACGACGCGCCCAATTTCGATCGCAAGCGTAGCACCGTCGCCGAACATTTTATTTTATTTTTTATTGACACTACCCTCAAGGCCGTGAGGCGTTAGAGAGGGGAGTGGGTAATACAATATTGCTAAATCACTTCGCGAAATACGGCGGAGTCCTCGATGGCTGCGATGTCACCGGGAAGGCCATTCCAGTCCACATTTGCGTCGGGGAGAAGGGCGTTTTGGATGTGCTGTGGAAAAACATCGCGGCCGGGCTATTTTTTTAGGATGATCTAGTCTAGAAGACGAATAGGTTGGCGGAGGGAGAAGAGTCTGATGTTGTAGGGGCGAATAATAGACTTTATGCAATAGGCACTAGCGAAAAAAATTTCCGTCGCGTAGCAAGTAAGGGACGAGAAAGGTCAGATTTCATTCGAGTAACACTAGAAAACGTGAGTAGTCAGATTGAATGAACCGGGCAGCACGGTTTTGGACAGCCTAAATACTGTCTGTTATTGAAGAAAGGTGATGGTGCCAAATGGAGGATGCATACTCTAATTTCGATCGCACTAAGGAAATGTAAAGAAGTCGCTTTAGGTTACTTGGGACAGATCTGAAGTTGCGACGGAGGTAACCTAGACTTCGGTTAACAGCAGACACCATTGAATTAATATGACTGTCCCAAGAGAGGTTTTTTTAGTTAGAAGAACACCAATATACTTGTATGTGTCAGTTTGTTGTAGAGGAACAGCATTAGGAGTAAGAGGAGAGGAAGTTTGGAAGGTGGAACGAGAGAAGCGCATGTGTTTACATTTGTTAACGTTGAGGGACATTGGCGAATTACTACACCATTTATTAATAGAGTCAAGGTTATCTTGTAGCGCTGCAGAATCAGAGGGAGATGCTATTTCACCATAAACGACAGAGTCATCTGCAAATAAACACACTGATGAAGACACCTGAAGTGGAAGGTCGTTGGTGTAAATAAGGAAGAGTAGGGGACCAAGGACTGTTTCTTGGGGCACACCGGATGTTACATGGGTCAAGGCAGATGAAGAGTCGTTAGCATAAACAAACTGGTTCCGTTGCGAGAGGAAAGATTTAATCCATGAGAGTACGTTGGTGTCAAGGTTTAACGATGAAAGTTTTAGTATCAGTTGGTTGTGCGGTACTTTGTCAAAAGCTTCAGCAAAGTCAAGAAATACAGCATCGGTTGGAAAACCGGAGTCGAGGTTAGAAAAAAGGTCATGGGTTAAGCAAAGAAGCTGTTTCACAAGAAAAGTTTCTACGGAAGCCGTTGTGTGCCTTGTTAAAAAAAGGAAATGAAATCGAGGTGAATGGAGAGATTTTTATGGATTATGTGCTCCAGTATTTTTGAAGGTACAGAAGTATGAGAGATAGGCCTATAGTTTAAGGGAGATGATTTATTACCGCGCTCTTGTGGACCGGAATGACCTTTCCGATCCTCCAATCGTCAGGAACTGCCGCTGTATTCAAGGACTGCTGAAAAACTTTGGTTAAAAAAAGACTCGACAAACACGCTGTGCACTGCAGTATTTTAGAGTTAATGTTGTCGACAACACAGGATGAAGACACTTTCATAGATTTAATAATTTTAACAATACCGTCAAAATCAACATATATTGGATCCATATAAGGGAGGTTGTTAACAATGGTTGGTAACAATGCTAAAGGACTTGGAATGGTGAACTTAACAACTTGCCAGAATTGGCGATTGTTACTGAGTAGCAGGGATGGGAGGGTTTCCTGGTCGAAAATACGTTTCTGTACCGCAAGCATGCGTTTGAACTCATTCGCGCATTATTACACCTGTCCCAATATTCAGTGGTGTTATTATTTTTGGCTGTCCGAAAACGGCGCTTCTTCTTATTGTTGAGTATTTTCAGCGAGCGCGTGTACCAGGGGTTAGAAGATCGAGAACTTAGGGTGGTGCTTGGGACCTATATTTCAACAAGTTCTAATAATTTGTTCTTAAATTTACACCAGTTTTCGTTCACATCCCTACTATCAAATTCATCTATGAAGACTTAGAAGTCATTTGAGAGGTCCATGTTAAACTGCTCATAATTTCGTTTGTTATATAGCCTTATCGGCTACGGGGGAGCTTGGAGGTACTTGATAATCGGATCGACTTCGGAAACGCGCACGTGATAGATGCGGAGCCACATATCCGAAAATGTCTCTTCTTGGAGTCGTGGCATATTCAGAACACACCGGGGAACATCAACATGTCCCTCGGGGCCTTACCATCTATTTACGTCCAGGGATTGCGTCACGTTAACAAAACATCAACTCGGTAGAAGAGGAAGAAGAGGTCGAAGCTCTCGCTGTCCCATTCCATTTAGTCACCCCTTAAAAAAGGAGTCAAGTCGACCCCAAAACTTTGGGAACTGTTTCTGAGCTTTTGGTTTGGGTTTTCTTTTTTTCGGATGCAAAAGGTATACCTTCGCGAAGCAATCATGAGTCAGGGTTCTTACGGTGTTCTGGTCGTTCCTGCCATTTTGGTTGTTGCAAACGCAACAGTTGCAAAAGTGTGAACCAGCTATAAAGGGGCGATAAAATGAATTTCGGGTTCGGATAAATGATTTTAGGCTGGGATTTTACTAATTGCATCTCGTTTACTGGGGCAAAAGAAAGAGTGTGAAAGTCAAAAACCAGGTTTTTTTGTTGTTTTTTTTTTATACAAAAATTTGATAATATAGCGGAATATCTCGTACCTCCTTTCCTTCGAAAGCCCTCCGCCTCTTCACTGTGATGCATCCTCGGTACCCAAGCACGTCAGCCGAATCCAGCTCAAGCATTGGACACGAGAACTGCGTCACTCGGACCTATCCGCTCGTCAACAATCAATCCGTTGACGAATATTTGGATTCGCGTTCGTGGCCAATGAACGCTGTGATAGCACTTATTATCACTTTTTATTGGCAAATTATTGGTGTGCTTAAAAAGCACGGGGGAGGTTGGAGTCATCGCACCGGTTCCCACGCACGTCATGTCCACGTGATTTCTCATTTCGATTTGGGTTTGAGGAATAATGCTAAGGAGAAAAAAGTTGAAAATCAATTCATAGCTTTTTTTTAACAGACCAATCTCACCATGGTCTCAGATATTTTTCCTGCGCTCTGCTCTGGCCTGTACAAACGCTCGGCTGCGCAGCAAAAAAAGCGATCCAAGTAAGCATGAGAACAGCTTTCTGAACTTCACTTACGTGCACGGACCTTTGTTTCACACCTTTCGCGCTCTGAAAAGATGAACTTTCAAATTTCGATAAACTTCTTCCTTCCCATAGGTCTGTGCGTTGCGGCGACAGGTGGGGATTTTGCGCTGCTCCTCAGGTCCGTAGACCGACGATAATGGTGATGATGATAATTTGCGGCTATTTCTTAATATTGTTCGGTTTGGTTGCGAGCGCCACCAAGCGCCCCGCAGTACCTCTACCGGCGAATGCAATGGTTTGAGGAGCGCAGCCAGCTCGCGAAAAATCACGGAAGCCATGATCTCGCAAGTCAGTTCGGTAGTTTGGCTACGCGACCGCCGTCGCAATGCATCGAGGGAATTTTAGTATATCTGCACGTGCGGCAATCTCGCTGCAACCCTGCGCGTGCAAAGCACGAGCCATCTCATCCTCTGCCCGCGTTTGTATCCGATTCCCTCACTCCTGCGAAAACAAAATGCATGACACGCATTACTTTAAAACTCTTCCAAAGTCTCGCTGGTGTCTCGATTCGTCATTTTCTGTAGAGAACGCCCAACAAACACGAAATAAAGCACTGAAAACGTTCTTATCGATGTTTGTAGCCACCGCTTGTCATGGATCAGTGGTCAATAACGTAAAAATACCGTTCGCTAAAAAAAATAATTAAAGAAATAAATAACGGTTATGCTTTTGATATCATTCCAGGAAGGTGATCGAAATCCTAGCGCCCAGCGAAAAAAATAAGAAATAGTAATCTCAAAGGCAGGCTGTTGTGAAGCGAGGGGCTGCGCATAAAACAAGATTTTTTTGCTTTTTACGGCACTCTTGGCATCGGAGTTGTTTTCGGAGCTTAGTGACTATGCATTTATGACGTTAGAGCATTAGGATATGTGCGAAGGTTTCTAAAAAAAACAGCGCCTCGCAAAACTCGCAGCTCCCCTACTGTCACATGGCGTCAGCATGAACAAACAGGGCTGTGCCTATGGAACACAGGAGATACTGGTCCATAGAAAACCCCGCAAGGCGTTAGTCATCGTCCAGGTAACGTCTATCGCTATTTTGATCCTCATTTTTGATAATTGGCGCGCAATCGCACAGTGCGACGGAATGAAACTCGATTCCCATCTAAGGATCCAGACCCGAGAAAAACAATACAAAAACGTTCGTGCGCGACCACATAAAAAATTATCACGACCGCCCTTATGGGAAAAGAATAATAAAAAAAAAACATAATAAACACACGGGAGCTTGTCCTGGGTGCTCCAGCTTACGATAGAAATCGGGCTGCGACCGCACGGCCTGTCTTTCGAGACACCGGATATTGGGAGACGCGAGATGGCCCCCAGGCGACAGCCCCAAACCCGGGCAGGCCGATGATCGTCGTCAGCTAACGAAGTGCGCTCGGGCACTAACGAAGCCGGAACGAGCGACAGGGTCCGCCACAACGGGCAGCATAGATTGAGCACGCCGCCTCCCCGCATCATCCGAACAACCCGAGTGAGAACACTGACGCGCCTAGGTAGCTGCGTTGTCAAATTAGAGCATGTTAGAATAAAAGGGCGGACGTCGGAAGCCCGCGGACGCTACGAGTGGGACAAGCAGGTGTTTGTGCGCCGGTTGCACAGCTCTGCTCTGCCGCAGCTCGGTTGCGTTGCGGAATTCCGATTAATTGAAGCTTTGATGCGTTTCACAAGTCAATACATATTGCAACTTCTAGACCAGAGTGTCGAACCGGAACCAAACCGGAACCGAACCGAACTAAAAACCGGAACCGAATCGTTATTTTTAGTGGAACCAGAACTGAACCGAACCTAAATCGGCGCCACCATCCTGAAATTGAACCGGAACTGAACCATAAAGAAATTTAGCAGTAACCGGTTCAAAACGGTTGAGCCTATTTTATTTATTCTTTTGTTTTACGGACTGAATATTTGAGATTTCAAGAAAATTGACATCAGCATTTCTATATCTATCGAAACATTGCCATATCAAAAATTACAATGGTGGGATTTCATGGTAATTTTGTATTAGCACTTCAATTAGCTATGGGACGTCTATTGTCTCGTGATATTATGCGATGTAATCACGTTACGTCTCGACGTCAAATCGTCGCATAGCACCACGCTGTCACATCAGTTTACACCACGACTTTACATCCACCGTTGCTAGCTCTCATAGCGTTGTTGAGACTGTGATGTCACGTGACACCACAACTTCGCAGCTTATGTCAAGAAACCATGGCGTACTCGATTGTCGTGCGCCCGAGCACTCGACCGGGGCTCGTGACAATCCTAGCATCGACAAACACTCGAGTAGTGGGTCGTGTTCATTGAAAGATGGGTATATAGACGAACTGTAATAACAATTTGCAAGGCTCAGCCCATGCTTTGCCATTCCAAGCGCTTCCCTATGATGGACAATGGCGGTATATAATCAGCACGAAACACGCGGCCGCTTGTTTTATTTGCGAGTTGAGGGGAAACGCTGCGTATCTTTTCTTTTTTTTTTTTTTCCCTCTGCAACTGCCGTTTTGTTTGGAGAAAATCTAATGCGTATTCCGAAAGTTATCAACGTCACGGATTATTTCTCAGCAGAATATGTAGTGAAAGTACAAAAACCACTGCACGACCTATTTAACATGTACAAGGGGGATCAGTGGCCGAGTGGGCTAGCGCACACCCGCTCGGAGCACGTGGAGCGAAAGCTCGTTGTGCACAGCAGTTGCGCACATAATGATGTAATCCGATTAGATAGTAAATATAACTATCGTACTACACTTTACGTCAGGCACGTAGCCAGGATTTTGTTTCGGGGGGGGGGGGGGGGGGGGGGGCCGATGACAAAATGCTGTATGAGGGGGAGGGGGAGAGGAGGTCCCAGCAAAATGGAAGATTTCGGGGGGGGGGGGGAGAGGAGGTCGGGCCCCATGCCCCCCCCCCCCCCGCCCCCCCGGGCGACGTGCCCGCTTTACGTAATAAAAAAAAAATCGCGGCAAAACGTCAAAGCCTCAACAACACGAATACAACGCATCCGCCAAAGCGCGGAGGGGAGGGAGAGTAGAGCGGCGGGTTCAAGCAACCTGGTAGAGGCCGCGTCACGTAGTTTCAAGATGGCAGCGCCCAAGCGACGGAGGGTGACAAGGTTTATATATAAAGGAAACAAATAACACCGGGGCTTATAGTCAACGACCACAGCCCGTGATAGCCAACCAGCGGGCATTTGGCAGCACCATTGAACCGCCATCCACATAGCGACGGGGAGAGGGACGAGTTAGATATGCGGCGTCCCATCTCCTCGCGCGGGGGGTCGTTAAGCGCGGATAACGCCGGCGGGGCCCGGCGGCGATGCAACATGGCACCACCGACTACGACGTGCCAAGTGGTCGTCGCCGGGCGTCGGCCGCACCGGCTGCGTGCCCGACGACCCACGCGTCGGTCGGATATGGCACGGCCGTTTCCGCCCAGATGGATGCTTCGTGCAGTACAAGGTCCGGCCGCTCGCACCGCTCATCCTGGCTGGAAGCGTGCTGGACCCACACCTCCCTCCCCGGAGCAAGGTTCACTGCGGGGCGGTCGGGAACGCGGGAGTCCACGTGCCTATTCGCGAACGGAATACGTATGGCTCGGCCTTAGCGAGGCCCGGATGTGCGAGGCCCGACAGCCGCGTGAACGCTGAGACGCCGTTGAGCGTATTTACTTTTCTGCAGAACACCCGTAGAGCCAATCACTGCGATCTGTGGTAACAGTTCAGTGAATTACAAGGCCAACTATGTGTCTGGACCTGAAAATGAAGCCTGCAACGTGAAGCGTGATGTTCATTGTCCCCCTGCGCGTTTCAGTCTTAGATTCAAACATGCTGTTGGCTACTGATTACAGTGATTGACTCTACGAATGCTCTTTGTGAATGTAGACGCTCAGGTACATTTTTTTCATTAGAGAGCTTTAGAATAGGGGGCCTTAACGTTTGGGTGTCCCTAAGAACTTGGGGGACCCAAACGCACCAAGTTTGGCGCCGCCAGCTTTTAGAATAGGTTTTTTAAGTAAACTTTTTTTCCCAACGCACCCCGGCGCGCTTGCGTTTTCGGCTTGCAGCACCATTGCGGTTAACAAGCTTAAAACTAGAAAAAAGGTGAAATATTAAAACATGTGCAACATTTTATAAACATTGCTTTTTAAGATTAGAAAAAAAAACGCTGTTTGGGTTCGGCGCAGTGATCTGCCCCTATCTTTAGGGGTCCCCAGGCTCTGGCGCCCCCTATTCTATAGCTCTGTATCGTGTAGTCACTCGTTGGGTTCCAGAGTGTGCTGCGGCTCACTTCCTTTCGCCGCTCGTCACCCGACTAGATGACGCTACTATAACTCGCGGTGCCGAATAACTGCGCAAAACGCAGACTTGTTGGAGCCTAGTTACCCTCTCTTCTTTGTGATATTATTACACAGGAAACTGTGCGTGAAGCATGTATAAAAGTTTGTTTTTATTGGACCGTTCGCGTAACCAGTCAGAGCAAACTTGGATAAACTAAGACGAACGAGCTTGTTTTGATTAAACGTAATCCACCGTTTTCCGATATGCGTAGTGCGCAGTGCTCGACGCTCCTGGGTTCGCAGATTGTGTACTGCCAAAACAGATCCGCCATCCTTTATGTTGGCCACAAGCCTCGTTTACCTAGTCCTTTTCGCAGGGAATATTTTGTTTTCCTTTAGCGTGGACCTATTCTCCTTTAAATCAAGCTGTTCAGCCTTCCCAAATGTTAACACGAGGTGACACGCGCAAGTATATTGACACCAAGAAGAGATGAAAGACATTTTTGATCGCGTGGAAGGAACGTATACAACAACAACCATGGAGTCGACATTTCGTGAGCATCTCTTTCAGTTGAATGCTTTTGTCATTTATTTTATGTCATTAAATAGTTTTTCTCCGTACTGTGTCGCGGTCCGTCGTATTTTACCGTGAGAGTGTTTTACAGCAGAGCCGTTAAGGGCTAGGTTCCCCAGGACCGTGTCCACCAGTAAAGAAATGATGACAACGAACTCGGGACAGCTACACCATCTATGAGCGACGGCGGCCACCAGACAACTGGTTGCCACCGTCACTCATAGGTGGCGGCAACCTTTTTTCGTGGGTAGAAGAGCGGGACCGGAACGAGCGGCGATATGCGCAGCATCGCGAATGGTTTCGCAACCGCCGCGAGGCCGCTATCGCCTAAGGTTCCACTGCGCCGAGCGCTTCAGATTCCCTTGCAAAGGAAGAGCAGATCGCTCGCCTGGAAAGCCACGGCCGAGAACAGAAGCTACAGCTCCGATGCTCTTTCTTCTTCACCAGAGTGGAGAGGCTGAAAGTTTGTCTTGTGAGGCGAGCGGCATGGGCTCGTGCCGCAGCAACATAGTTCTTTTTTTTTTTTTTTAAGTACCACGGTCCTGGAAGGGCTTCGCGTGGTTTGAGGGATGACGACTCAGTGGTCCGTCTAAGAGCTAAGCAGATTTGCTCATCCTGAAAATTTTATTGATGTCTGATACTACTAATCCCATTCGGGATTGTTGTAGGGTGGTACATCATACATAAATATATATCTTTTTAATACACATTTGAAGATAATGGTATGCAAGCCTATGTCGACAGGTGCGCTTCCAAGTTACTGAGAAACTGCTCTACACTAGTGGAATGTACAATGTTTCGCGGCAAGTGATTCCATTCGTTGATAGCGCGGGGGAAGAAGGAATATTTGAAGCAAGTATTGTGGGTTGGAAGTTCTTCGTAAAGCTTACCATGGTTATATATTGTTAGCCGTTTACTAGTAGGAGTTAGATAATTTTCTGTGGGGATGTTGAAGTTGCTGTTAGCTAATTTATATAGAAATTTGAGCCTTGCCATTTTCGCCCTTTTTTCTAAAGGGCGAAAATTGCAAGGCTCAAATCAGTCAGTAGTCAAAATGTGTGACTACTGACTACGAATCCTGGAGATACTTCGAATGTACCCGAATACCTTTGTCAAATCTTGCGAACGCGTTGTTTTCTAGCCAATCAATCTCGAACACAGAAGTCCCGACAGGCGTCAGTACATGCTTGGAAACATATGGATTTTGTTGTGTCCTGGTTTAGAGAGCGCGAAGTTAGCAACAATGGACGCTTCGTGTCTCCAATGTAGACATTAAAACTGCTGCCTGAGAGGTTTAAAGTGCGCCACGGAGTAGTGGCACACGACCTCACGCCGGAAACGGGCAGGGGTGGGGATCGAATCCAGGATACCTTGGTTCTGCAGAGAGAGGTTTTGCTCAACGTGCTCCGAGTTGCGGTGCGTTAACACACTTAGCCACCGATTCCCATGTTTTGGTTCTGGTACTCTCCAAATTGTTAAAGGGGCGATGCAACGAGCATTCTAATTTGAATAAATACATAGAATTACTCCTTGAGATTTATGACCTATGAACCGCAGGTTGCTTTCTTTCTCTACGCAGTGGAAGTCGCAAAAACAATCCGAGAAAAACGAACACCCCCTTAACTCGCAGCCAGAAAATCCGTCCACGTGATCTGGAGCCGAGTATATACCACCAATGTTTTCAACATAGCCACGTGTTGGGGTCGGCAGAGCACAGGACACGCGCTAGGTTCCACACCTTGTTAAGGTTGGGCTATCCCCGTCATTCAAGAGATTGGACACGAGCCACTACCCGAATGCATGTCGAGGCATTGATTATCACAAGCCAAAATCGAATGCCTGCGCAGTGTTCGTGTCCACTGTGTGAGCAGCATTTGAATATCGTCACAGTGGGGATCGCAAAACTTGATGACGCACTCTCGGGGATTGCATCGTTGGCATTGTCCCCGCAGCACCGTCATCAACTTTTGCGAAGGCCAGATTGAAATAAGAAGTCCGCTTTTATTCATGGAATTCCACCCCGACTAAGAAGCTTCTTGGTCAGTGGTGTTGCGTTCGAATATTCTTGGGTCCCACTAGTGCCAGGAAGCTGGTGTAAAGTGAGAAACGGTCCTACCCATTATCATTGCACAGACCCTTCAAGTTATTCTAGCGTTTAGGCGGCAGGAGTTTCATTTTATAAGAACCTCTTATGAACGCCACACATCGATTGATGATCAAATAAATTAAAGGGATCGAAGGCCGCTTCAATTTATAAACAGGAGAACATTTACAAAGAGATGAATAAAACGTGGAAGCTAGTTCGTTGGGTCTTCTGCACGAGTCTCCTGTCGAGCGCTATCAGCGTCCTGTTCCACCGCGCCAAGCATGCTTGTCCGCTACAGTACTCTCCCCCATCTGTAGTGAAACGCCATATTTACTACCGCAAGGGATCATCCATATTCTTAATACCATATTGACCCTGTTATGGCCATAACACCCCTGTCACACACAAAGGAAAGTCCTGTTGCACGGGTGGGCAGGAGATCGAACTATAGGGAGCGCTTTATCTAGGATGTTGTTCCGAAAGCTTGGTGTTTGCTAACACAGCAAAAAAAAAAAAAAAAGAATAATTAAGACATTAATAAACCTCAGAGTTCCCTTATATTTATTTGGCTAGGTGGATCGATGCATAACTTTCAAACGGTCAACAATTTGTGGATGTAAATCGTACTTACTCAGGGCTGTTAGATGTTCATTCTGGGGTGCCCCAAGGCTCTGTCTTGGGGCCCCTACTTTTTTTTAAACTTACGTTAAAAGTTTCTTCCCATTTACTGATGATGTCCCAATTAAGCTAAGGATGTTTGCCGACGACTGCGTCATTTAGAGTCCCGTTTTTGCAATACAGCACCAGATAAAAGTGAGTGACGCGTTGGCTAACATTGCGTCTTGGTGTCGTGAAAATAACATGAAGATTAATATTAGGAAAACTCCGTACATGCATATTACAACAAAAAGAACTATCTTAAAATTTAGCTATGAGGTTGCTGGCGTAGGATTGACTGAAGTAGACAGTTAGGAATATTTGGGAGTAATTTTGTCTTGTGACTTTGGGTGGAAAAAGCATGTGGAGTATGTCAAAAAGCGGGCAACTAACAAATTGTGGTACTAGAGGAGAACGCTGGGTAAATCTCCCCCTTCCGTTAAAATTCTTGCGTATAAAACAATTAACAGACCTGTGTTAGAAAAAAAAAATTGGGTTTGTGTGTATGTTCATACAGCCTAGAACTTGGTCTGCCTCACAGGGGCGACGAGTCTCCCAGCTGTAGATGAGAAATTTAGCCAGTGCGGTACAGCCGCTAGCCTGGGGTCTTTAACGTGCACCACGCAGTAGTGGTACACGACCGCACGCCGGTACGATGCTCATCCAGATCGAAACGGGCAGGGGTGGGGCTCGAACCCAGGATCCCTGGGTTCTGCAGCGCGAGCTTTCGCTCCACGTGCTCCGAGCTGGTGTGCGCTAGACCACTCGGCCACCGATCCCGCCACCTGTGTTAGAATACGCGTCCGCAGTGTCGACCCCATGGCAGAGCTCTCTGGTCAGAGAACTCGAAGATATTCAATCGCTAGCAGTGCGTATAGTTTTTTTCAGATTTCAGACAAACCACGTCTGTGACCGAACTTAAAAGGAGAGCCAATATAAGCCCTCTGACAGACAGAAGAGAGAGCCAACGGTTGAAGCTATTCTTTTAGATTTTCAAAAACAATATAAAAATAGATAGCTCGATTTACTTAAAACCAACAAGTTTCTACTCGAAACGCTTGCATCACTCAAAGACCGTAGCCCCTGTTAAAGCTCGAATAAATAGCTATAAATAATATTTTTTGTGCATACAATTGATTTTTTTAACAGCGTTTCCGGTGATTTGTTGACATTGATTCACTCTCTTCTTTCGAAAAAGCCGTAGATATTATTTTTCAGTGCTAAGATTGCTTTTATTGCTGTTATGACATTATTTTTACTGCCTTTATTTTTTTACTGTTATTACTGTTGTTACATTCACTGCTATACTGTTACTGCTATTACTAGCATTACATTTGGTCACTGTATTACTGTTAATATTGATTGATTCTCTTCTTTCGAATAAGTCGTAGATATTATTTTTCGGTGCTACGATTGCTCTTTGCTTAGAACTGTTGCGTTTATAATTTGCATGCATGACACTGTATCACCCCACTCCTGCCTTGGCCCTATATTGGGATAGCAGCATTGATAAATAAAATAAAGAAACAAAGAAATGGAACCTCGCCTAGCACTGTATCGGGACGAGCGCTTCGCTCTGACCAGTGCTTTGGTCGCACGAGGAGCGGCCTTCGCATCGTCATCTTCGATTTAGTTGATCAAAAACAAAGAAGAAAATTTGGTTTGTCGTCCCCACAGCTGAAGCGTACCGCTATAGGCGTGACTGTGCGATCTATTTCTCAATACTTTATTTCGCAAACGTCCACAGTAAAGAGTTAGCTAAGCTCAGCAGAATAATTTTGTTTGTACGGAACTCTTGCATAAGTGGCCCTTCCTAGCGCTACACGCTCGTGCCCATGCCTTTGTCTGTACTGCAGATGTTTGTGAGACGGAATATAAAAGGCGCTCAGAGCGGCGGATAAACTCGCGATCTCGTGCCAATCGGCTTGCGCTGGTTTCCCGGTTCTTAATTGAAAGGAGTTCGTTTAAAAAGCCTTTCACATGCCCGTCTGACAAGGATTTATTTTTTACCCCTCTTTGCGTTCCTACTGGGCGGCGCAGTGACGCAATTACTCTCTAGACATTCGAGGGCCGAGTCCTTCCAGTGGTGCCTATGTTGCAACCAGACTGAAAACTTTTTTTTTTTTTGTTTCGCTTCGATTTACAAGGTGTTCCTTATATGTTTCACCGGCTTATTCAACCTCAGAAGTCAGGTATTAGAGTTGAGGGGACCGCACTGATATACGTTCTGCCTTTTTGCGCTCAGGGTGGCGTTTAGGTGTTTGCAAACCCAGAGCCAAATATAGGGGTAGAGTCTGGACATCTATTGTCCTCGGTGACCTCTCGCCGTAGCTTCGTTCCTCCCAGACTCCTCCCATAGAAATGACGTCAGGCCTAGCAACCGCCTAGTAACAGGAAATGCCCGGTAAACGGCGCGGGCCTTTCCACCATTCCCGATCCCAGGCCTACGCGAGCGTATGCAAGGCCGGATGGTATCCTGCGTACAGACCCTTCTTAATGCAAAAGCATTAACTGTCCCATGGAGCGAAGCCCGCGTTTTCTCTCCAGCGAAAACGGCACCTAAATTCCCATTGACTGCGACGCGGTATATGAGATGCTTCGTCCAGGAAGCCAGCGGGGCCGCTCAAGGTCAAAACGGACGCGCCTCAGAAATAAAAAGCAAATAAAAGCGCAGCAACGCAGACGCATCATCACGGAATCCGTGGAGCCGGCGGGTGCGCCGCGCTTGCGCAGTGGGGGCGCGAGATGTCACCACCGGCGCTCCGAGTGAAAAGGGAAGACGGAACGCGTTGCTTGTAGGAGTGCGCTGCGTGTAGGAATGTTTTCGCATTCCTACACGTAAGCAGTCTTAAGTGTCCCTGCAGATTTTTTGTTAATGTTTCTGCACTCTAAAAAAGTCGGTGCGTCTACTTCCATGCACAACACTCGGACAGCCAATCAGCGCAACTTATGGAAGCAGCTCAGCGAATGACAATGCCGAAATATCTGTTTAGACCAAAAACCGCAGTCTGAGTTGCGACATTAAGCAATGCAAGCGTGACGTTTTGCATTGCTTAATGTCACAACTCAGACTGCGGTTTTGGTCTAAACATACGTTTCCGCATCGTCATTCGCTGAGCTGCCTCCGTAAGTTGAGCTGATTGGCTCTCCGAGTGTTGTGCGTGAAAGTAGACGCACAGACATTTTTTAGAGTGTGGTGAGAAAATGATCGGTTTTTGTGAGGTTGGATATTCCAATCACAGCCGTCACGGTTTTCGTTTTTTTTTTTATGATTCTAAAATAAATAAGGCTTTAAAAAATTGGGTTGAATAAAATCAAGCACGACAATTGTGGACGCCCCGGAAGGTTCTCGTCTTTGTGAGGTAAGAAAGTTTGCTTCATCTTGAAACTTTTTTTTTATTTTTACAAAATCAAGTTTTCGTTGAAGTAGCGAGGAAAACTATCGAACTTGCTGCTACACAAAGCTCGCATGTAATGTGTAACGTGAGTAATTGCAGCACGAGACAGGGCAGTCCCATGGCTGTCAAGGTTTTTCCCCTGCCTTTTTCTCCAAACCGCGAAGTGAATGCATTTATTATTGAACTAATCCCTTCCAATAAATGTTAATTTTTTCTGTGAAAAAGCTAGTTTTGTTGTTTTCCTACCATTAATTTTTATGTAATGACATGACGTTGGATGCTGGGATCTCAGCGCCTTCAGAAACGGCCCATCAATTGAGTTTAAATCTATTAAAACGAGCAAGCTTACCATTTGCGAAGAGCCGCCCGACGCTGAGTCGCCCGATGTTTATTTCGTAACCATCCGTCATGAAATAGACGGCTTTGACGTTACGACCATCGTTAGTGTCGGCGTCGTTTTTAATGTCATCAAACTCGCACAACCTTCATTTATTTTCTTTCTCTCTTCGAAACCTTCCGGCTTCCTAGATGTTCGGAGAACAAGATCGCTGTCTCATTGCTGAGAAAGGTCTGTGGAGGCAGGCGGTAAGCATGCACGGCGTGACCATCCCAAATCAGGAGTAGCGATCGCTTCGATCACGCCATCTCGTTTGACACGCTGATGCATGGTCAAGAGTAAACGCAATCAGGAAGAAACAAAGCTCCGGGAAACTCTCCTACGAACGGCTTTATCTCACTTTACAATCTAACAAACAATTTTCTTCGAAAACACGGGCAGTGATATTACTCTCTAAGCTCGCTTATCAGAACACTCTACGGAAAACCCCTCAGCTGCTAATTAGAAGTTGTTATCGTTGCACAGAGCTGAAATAACAAGAGACGACAACTAGAATTGAAAATTGCAAAATTTACGCGAGCGTAGTTTGCGCGACGCATCGAACGTCCGCGAAACGTATGAACGGGCTGGTGTCGCGGCGTGTACTCAGGGAGAATAGACAAGGAAACCGGGAACTAACTTAATATATGTCTCCTGAATAAGCACGACACAGCTCAAATATTGCTAGCGGACGACTTAAAACACGTTGCTCGCCCTCCCGCGGCAGAAAAGGGGAACCTCTCTAGTGAGAGTCCCCCAGTTCTCCTGCTTAGTGGGCACAGCGGAATTTCTCGCGATCGTGGCTAGTGAATCGTCACTTCCGAAAGCAAACAACACTCTTCACTGTCCCAACCTAGTGCTGCAGCCGTTATGGAATTGTATCTTCTTAGAGAGTTTTAATACTGCGTACAGAAGCAAACGAAAGCGCTGTGCGTTTGCGTTAGAGTTGCGTGCTCCATGTTGTGCATGCGCGTCATCGCCGTGCGCCAATCCAAGACCGCAATTTCGGGCCCCGCGCCAGCGCAGTGTGGAACACGGAAAGTTACGAAAACACACAGCCCTTCCGTTTGCTCGTATGCGCAATACAAAAACTCCACTGTTTCACCGGCTTCCAAAGCCAACGAAACGTACTGCAGTGAGCAGACGTGCAAACAGGTATAGGAGTTCCTTCGAACTGCAAAGGTTGAGATTGGCAAAACGACGGCGCGTAAAAATAAAACTAAGTTATTAAAATTGGGTCATTAATTTTTTTTTCTTCTTGTTTTTTTTTTGTGTGTGTGTGTGTGGGGGGGGGGGGTATATTTTAGCTGGAAGGATATTGGCGGCGACTTTGAAAGTTTTGCCGATTGTAAAAAGTCGCGACTTTGATAGCACCATATGCTTTACCCACAATTAATGTAATTTTACATGGATTTTTTACATTAGCTAAAAGGTTTTCATTGATTTTAGAATATTTTTATTTTATAACTTGGCAATCAAAAATGCTGCATTTGGCACCAGTGATGATAATTAGCACACTTTTGAATGACATGCTCAATCGCGCGTTTGAAATTAGATCACAAGCAACAAATTATATTAGTGCTTGAAAAATAATTCATTAAAATATCTTAATTTTAAAATTATTATTAATACAAATCGCGGCAATGTACGCCCCAATTAATGTCACGATAACAAAAATACGCAATTTACCCGTAATTGTCTTTCCAGAAAGGTATCATTTTGTTTTCTGTTTGGCATATGAAAAGCTCTGACATCGTTATCAAGATAGACAATCATTTAAACACTTGATGCAGCCGTATAAATTCCTATGCGTCACGCGTTGCTTTAAAGAAACACACATTTCAGCTTTTTACTCGGATCCCGTCTATGTGTTTTTGTAGTGAATACAGCGTTTCTTAATTCACACGTTTTGTGAAGATATTGTAAAAATTTAATTTATTCCCTTATTCTTGTGCTGGGAATGTTAACGCAATTAATCATCGAAATGCCCAAGAACCCATTAAAAGACCCGCAGTTCAATCTTTCACATGACAATTATCTGAACGAAAAAAGGCAGCGAGAACGCATACATATCGGCACAGATTTTTTCAACAAATACAATATTCTGTTACCTCTAATGTGCATGAAAGACCCTGTCTTTAAAGGGATGGTGAACCGAAATTTGAATTTCAGAAAAAAAAACAATGCAGGAGATGTAGGCGGGACACTACAATCCCTACAACACTACTCGTAAGGCGATATTTCGAATGGTAATTAAACATAAGAAAGATACATAGAAAGGGGGGACGGACAACGACAACGTTGTCCGTCCCCCCCTTTCTATGTATCTTCCTCATGTTTAATTACTGTTACCAACACGCTCGTTTTGTACTTAATCTCGAATGGACGGCCGTATTTTTGGAAAAAGAGGTGGAGATTGAACCAGGCCGACGAGGCGCGTGACCGTGAGTTTCCTCCTCTCTTCGCTTCGCTCCCTCAAGGCCGCGAGGCAGAGAAGACGCGAGGCCGTTCCCTCTCATTCTCATAGAAACATGACGTGAACATTTCTGTCGAAGGCGCCTCCTTTTCTTGAAAAATACGGTCATCCGTTCGAGATATCGCTGTATGAGTGATGTTTTGGTGTTTGTAGCATCCCGTTGCATGCTTTTGCCGCGTGTTTTGTGGAATTCAGATTTCGGTTCAGCATCCTTTTAAAGAGACACTGAAATTTCCAAAATATTTTGAAATGCCCGGATCGAACACGTATGTCACAAAATAAAATTTGCGCGAACAAACTATTTAACTAAATAATTACGATGAGACAGATCTTGAGTCATGAAAAAAATTCGAAATTAAGATCTATACCGAGAAATCAAATCCAAAATAGAGGTAAGTTTCAATTTCGCTCCAGAATTAAAACGTGCCTCGTGGCGTAGATATCACCCTAAGCACCGTTTTTGTTTTCAGGATGAAGAGGTGACCTGCGCTCATAACAGACTAGCTTCATCGTATTTCCAGAAATAATGTGTGTCTCTCAGTGTAGCCGAGACACTAGACAGGCTCAGCAGCGTCCCGCATCTCAGACCCTCACTATACCAGCCATTTTGAAAACAAGTGGCGCCACCCATAGTGAATCGGAGTCGCGTATACGTTGGAGGCAACCGAGAACCAAGCATACGGGCATAGGGTCCCCGGCGTCGGTTGGGTTCGAAGAAAGCGAAATGGGAGTGGCCATGGCTTTCGCGCGATGGGTCAGCGAAGTATAGTTGACGAGCTGTCAACAAGGCCACGCCAGGTTGCCAACCTCTGCACTATATATGGCTCTGTGTAAATCCAAGGGGCGCCGCCATCTAGAAGCGTATGCCTGAAGCGGAGAGACAGAGAGGTCGCTTCCACTGGAATGCGCAGCAGGAATCGTCGCAGCCTAGCATCTAAGGGGTAAAACAAAAAAAAAACAAAAAAAAAACAGCAATAAAAATCACGTGGTTGGAGTTGAGTATTGCCCATGGCAATCAAGTTTGGCTTGACACATCGCGCCATCTATCACAAAATATTTGTTACACTGGGAAAGTCCTTTCGTCGGGCTGCCTGCTCGCGGGGCTGTACAAGCATCACCTTGAAGGTGATGCTTGAACCAAATCCAAACCAGAGCCAAATATTCGAGAATATTTGGCCTTTTATTTTTAATATTAGTATCAGCTGTCACAGAAGCGTGAACATCAAAGCTGTAGGCACTGTTGCGTACTGGACTGTCGTAACGCCCAAAAGTTTAGCAGGCATGAAACTTCACAGGTTCCCGTCGAGGCCGTGAGAAATAGAACGCCGTCAGACATGAGTATATCTCGTAAAAAGTGTAAAATAAAGATCCCGTTCACATCACATGTCTCGAGATTGATTTCTAAATATGTTATTTGACTCGTTATGTGGATATAATGCACTCGATGTACAGCGTTGTCTTTGGGTTCGATGCGATGACACCCTACGGTTAGATCAGTCTCTTGAGTTCCTCACTGCTCTCTGCTTCGCGGACACATCTTGTTCGAACAAGGTTTTGCGGACGTTTGCGGAGCTTGAGCGTAGTTACCGGAGTGATCGTTTGCTCCGCTTCGTGGGGGAGCGCCCAATATGGGCGCTCCCCCGCTGCAAGAAGTGTACTCAAGAAATAAAAATATACCTACTCCACAGACAAACGGCATCCATGCGGCGTTTATTTGTGTTCTATGTAAACGAGAACATCATATTCAATCAACGAGAGCGAGCATCACCTTGCGACGAGCAACTGCGTACATCACCGTTAAAACTACAGCCAGCTTTCACGAAAAGCACATTCCTCGGATTGAAAAAAAAAAAAAAAAAATGTCGATTATCAGTTGACCTGGCGCGTATTAATCATTATGTTTAAACCCTCAGACTGGGAAGGAAACTTGAAGATATATTAGAAAAAAACCAAAAAAGGTGACAGCCAAGCGTCTGTCGCATTCTTCTGTTTCACCACAGTCGTCTCCAACATCGACTAGGAGACGGGGGCACAAGCTGATCCCCAAAATGAGGTCAGCTATTCATGCGGGAATGGTTCACTTAAAAAAAGAGGGTACTATAGTTCGTTTCACCTTATGGGCGAGCGAAGCCAACGCTACAAGCGCGAGCATGCTGCTTGTAACAGCGCCTGTGGTGCACGTACGCACGTGCGAAGCCGGCACGCTCGGAGCCTTGGGCTCGCGCTTCTAGCTTTGACTTCGCTCGCACATGACGTGAAACGAAGTATAGGACCTTTGAGACTGAGGGGGGTTGGAGGACGCGTTTAGCTCCGTTTTCGCAGGCTTGGCGAAGTCCTCGCATTTGCTGTTTTAAAACGTGCGCAAAACGTAAAAAAAAAAAAAAAAAAATGTTTTTGTTTATTTGGTTTCCCTGAAATATGACAGTAATATCTGTAAGTTCAATTTTGTTCTTGTAGTTCCCGCTTTGGGTTCTTTCACCGTATCAAGGAAGGAGGAAGGCAACTAATAAAACGCCCTCATGCTAGAACCAGACAACCAAAAACGCATACACATTATAATATTTAGCGTTTGATACATTTTGAATGCAGTTGTTAGTGTACTGTAAGAACAGAACGCTCGGAGGTAATCATAAACATAATCAAGGAAGCGTACGCCGGCGGCGCTGCCGATTTTAGCCTCCCCAGTGTTGCCTCATTTTGGCCAAGTTAGCGCTGGTGATCAACCGACGGTGGCGCTCTCTGGGACCCTGCCCAGTGCCTGTACTGTTCGTACGGGCTTCTACTATCTTCCGCTTTGAGCCACCCAGGCAGCACGCCAACAAAAAAAAACCCACCTGACTTGACCCAAGTTTGTCAATCATAGGAACCTAATTTGGGTCTAATATAGTTTTGCTCCAAGGTATGAGTGTCAAAGCGCATTTTCTATACCTTTGGTTTGGTTCGACACATAAATAGCAAAGTACCAACCAAATACCCAACAGTGAAGCCTAAATCTGGAATTGTTTGGCAACTTATGCCCAGAGATGCAAGGTTACTATTGAAGATCCAGAAGTTAAGCCTAATTTTGGAATTTCCTTGGGAATTGAGATCCAAAGAAGCTAGTTGCCGAACGAACAGCCAGCCAGTGAAGCTTAACTCTCGCATTTATTTTGCAATTTAGGACCCAAACGCTGAGACTGTGTCCAAAAAATATAACTGGTTATACCCAGGCTTTTGGGGGACTTCAGGGTCCCGAATTGCCAGACAAGACTCAACTTTTCGCCCCAAAGAAATTGTGCTACCTAGGCAGTCACAACAAACTTCTGAGAGCCGACAAAAGATAACGGTGGCTTTGTAAAGGATAAATTTAACTATATGGATTATTTGTTTAACACGCGCAGGGAGAATACAATACACGGCAATTCATCGTGGGTCCCTTTGAACGACGCTATAACATGACGTGCTTCTTCCATCAACCTTATTTTTTTTTTTCGTAAATGTATACGTCGCAGAAAAGTAGTCAACACTGAGATAACGCGACCTGTGAGCCGCTGTAGCGGGGGAAATTCGTCAGTTCTGCTAGAATGCCAGAAAATTCGTGCACTCCGACAGAGGGAGTGAAAGTCAGTGTGAACAAGATGCAACCACTTCGTTACCAGAAACGAGTAAAATTGTACTTAAAATAATAAATAACCTTGCTACGACGAAATTCATCCTACTCGCGACATTATTTGCGATCAACGCGTGAGCTCTGCGCATCAACGATTTTCTTCCAAGGTATCTAGAATCCCAAGAAACCTGAAGCCGCAGTTACACGGCTCGTACATCAAACAAAAGACTTCGCCGCAGATACAAGGAGAGAATTATCTTCAAAGCGTGCTTGGTTTATGCGTGCTTTGAACATATCTGCAGAAAGTTTTCGTTTGACCAACGAAGGAAGAAACACGTGTCTGCAGCCTGTCTTTTGTATGATGCTTAGTGCCCCCTATATTACCTTAGGTGTACAGTAAACGTGAAGATCGTATCTTCATTCCTTTCGCGACCCGGCAAACGGAACAGTGACTTAAAAAAAGCAAAAAAGAGAGATGATAAGCTTTCGATGCTTCGCAGAACCTTCAAATAAAATTGGAGGAAAGCGCGTCTCCCTTGCGCTCCCATCGAGCGCTCCGAAGAGTGGCAATAAAGTAGCCATCCGTTTTCCGATCACGTTACGCGCTCCCCACCCCACGCCAGAAGGCGCACATAGGGTCGGAAATATAACGCACACAAATTCGAAGCCGAAAGAACGAATCGGAACAGGTCCGGGGCAATTGTCAGCTCCAGCCGAAACCTCATTCCCCAGCTCGAAACTAAGGCGGTACGGCGCGCCAGCTTTGCCGCCTCTTTCGAACATAGGCAGCAAACGCTCCGTTTTTCCATCGGAGCACGCGTGAGAGACGTTAGCTCTCTCGCGTCGCCAAATCGGCGAACGTTAAATCTGCGCATTCTCAGCTCTCGCTCTCCTTATCTCCGGATTAAGGGGGGACGAGAGCGCGTGAGTGCCGCAGCACGCGGGACTGCTGAGCTGGTTAGCGAAAATGGGGAGGGGCAAGGAGGCGGGAGAGAGGCACGGGGGATTCGCAAGCCGTCAGCTATAAACGGCGCCCTGGGCTTCTATTAGAACGCCGCTGATAGCAACCTGCGGCATGCGTCAGGCACTTGGAAATCTCGCGGCCTGCCTTTCCCCGACGCGGCGCTTGTGGATTGCCGAATGGGCCTCTTCCACTAATTTTAACTGGTAGCCCTGAGAGCTGGCTTGGCGTTGCGCACAGTGTGAAGAAGCTGTGAACGCCACCATGGCGTGATCTAAGCGAGAAACAAGAAAAATTATTCGTGTCATGCTGCGGAAAAAGGCGTATCGCAGACAGCTTGGTACGTGTAACCATGACAGCTAACATGTTTGATAGAGTATGGTTGACACACTAGAATGAGGTTTCAGCGAGTTGTTGGCGAATCATATTTATTTAGACATCTCTTACCACAATCGTGGACACATGGTAGAGGTAGAGGAGGCACATAAAACAAATTTAAATTAGAGCAACATCCAGGGGGGCATTCTTCGGGAATGCGCTGGCATGACCCTTGCAAACGCCACACACGTCCCCCTATTGGGAAACGCTAATGCTTATCCCTCTGCTTTTTTGTATAGCTTTCTCTCTTTCTTCCCTATTTCTTGCTTCCTCTTTTTGGCCTTCTTACGGTGTCAGTGTTAGCGTCTCACAAAGGGAAACGCGTACGACGTTGCGCAAGGGTCATGCTAACGGAATCCCCAAAAATCCACCAATGGATCTTCATGTAATTTTTTTCGTCCCCTTTTTTGTACCTTTCAAAGTACGCCGACGCCCTTAAACACTGTCATCCATATCACTCGTGGAAAGAAGCACATCCATACCACTCGTGGAAGGAACCGCATCCATATCACTCGTAGATGGAACCGCATCCATCGTTTTAACTACACACACATCACAGCCCACGCACCGCTACTACGGAAACCCAATATACGAAGAACAAGCGGTGACAGCAGAGCGGCATCTTAGCACGCCCGCACTCCAACGAGCCGCGGCGCAACACCTCCTGAGGCCCTACACTTGTCAAACACCAAGTTGCAAGAGCCGGAAGTTCGCGGAGCACGCCGATTGCACGTCGGCTAAAAAAACGCCAAGTCATCGTCGTGATAGGCCAATCGGTGCGCTCCGTCAACTTCGGCCCTACCTTTGTGATTGATGAGTTTAGAGGCCCTTGATAACAAAGCCGTAGGGCTGAATGACATGATGTCATCAGAGAAGGCCAACGCTGGACACAGATTGGACACGACGATTGCGTCAACGTTCGGCTCAAACTTGACTCGAAGCCGAGCGCTGACGTAGCACCCGTTTCCAATCTGTGTCCAGCGTTGGCCTTCTCTGGTTAAGCCATCTCATTCAGCACCACGGCTTTGTTATCTAGGAGGTTTTGCGCGGCGCCTCCTCCTCTCTGGCTCCACGCCAGCTGTGCCCGTGACTTTGCCGAAAACGAAAGGGCTCGTTTTGACGAAAAATTGGCAGTGTCTGTCAGTTTGTCAGCGCCGGGGTGATAGGAAGAGGTTGACGGGTGTTCACGGCAGCGCTTCGGACCAATGGGAGCGTCGCACGCGACAAGTGACAAACGGAACACACCGCCGGGTTTGCGTCGAAACGAGCGTTTTAATGCTGGCGCATTAAAAAAGCAAACGCCAATGGCATTTTTAAAGGGCTGGGTGTAATAGAATGTTGCACACCTTTATACCTGTAGGATTATAGAAAGCATAGCGATACAGCTTTAAGAATACGCTTTCTTTCGCTAGTGCCTAGAGAACGAAGCGCTTTGCAGAGCATCCCGCTCGGCCTCCCGGAGTGCGGCATAAAGACGGAGAGTTGCACCCGTCACTGTTTTCGGCTCCTCCTTACGCAAGACTGATGACGCTAATTGCAGCACATTTGGCGTACAGTACTGCAAATAAATGCGAAAAAATCTAGTTTTTTTTTTTATTTGTAATTTTATTGTCTCGCAAAATGTAGTCTAACCCTCGAACCAGCGTTATAGACTGATAAAAAAGTAATCTTTTTGGCGGTCTTACATATATATTTTGGCGGTTTAGAAGTCAAGACTATTGATGTTTTTGGAGGGCTTTTTTGCGCAACTTTCTTTTTAAATATAACTCGCCGTTCCGAAAGCACCAGGGCTGCTGTTATTTAGCCCCCACTATTTTATTCTTAAAACCTAACTTCAAATCTTACCCGTTCAATAAATAATTATTAATATTTGTGTACAGCGACTTAACATAAACTGATAAGGGCCACGAACAAGAGATTGCGCAAGAAAAAACGTGACCCCAATTGGGGTTCCTAATATCTTTTGAAAGTTGCATACTAATTAGAGATTCCGCGAGCTCTCCAAGTTCGAGATCGAAAGGTTTCTAAAATATTGACCTTCGATAACGTTTGATATCGAAACCTCTGCAACTTTTAATATCCGCAGAGGTTCTAAATCAAAACGTTTGAAAATGTTAAGGTTTCTCAAAGTTCGCGTTTGAAAATTTTACATATCCTGACTAAAGTCCCTTGGTACTTATTTTACAAGTAACTATAACCAATACAAATGACGAAGCACATTCCGCTGGAACAAAATGGCGGAATTTAGTTCAAACCTCTGCTGTGCGCCGCCATTCGCTTTCTAAAACGTGCACCATCACGCAATCGGCGCTTAAAGAATGTGGCTACTTGTAGGAAGCTCTTATCTAGGGACTTTAATCTTGACAGCTCAAGCTCGAAAATATGAGAAGTTTGGGATTTCGAGGTACAAGTTTGGAAATTATAAATATTTTAGATTTAAAAGTAAACAAGCTTCAGAAATTACTAGAAAGTTTGAAGCTATCAAATCTCAAAGACGAAAATCGATTTCCGCAATTTCGAATAAAATCTTCGCGGATTATTCTAAAAACATTGCAAAATATGCAACATACTTCACTAAAAATGCTGGACATTTCTTCTCTGCCGTAAACCCTCCTCCCTTCTCAGTACTGTGGCATTTAGGGTACTATACCTGTATTACTCGTTTTTTTATCGTAATTCGTGAAACAAACGTTAAACTGGTTGAACGTTTCATTAAAAAGCCCTGGCGCGGTCTTATGAACGTCATTTATACCTATTGGCAAGCTGGTAGCCAACCATCCGATCAAATATCGCTTAGATGCGATGTTGGCAGGAAACAACAACTAATCAAGAGAAGCAGGGATGCACATAAAGGCCTCCCGGCTTCCTGAATTTTTTTAGTTGGTCTGGTCTTTTATTTTCGGTGCAATGACGTACGCGAGGGACGGAGAAAATACTCGACACTGTCACAGCACCTGGAACAGCTCGAGGCTTGTGGGGAAAGCATCCAGACCACGGGGATCAGGAGTAAACTAGGGGGCCTCCCGACCCCTGAATATGCAGCCGATCTCTTGAACTTTTCTTCGGTGAATGGAGATAATGATCACTCTATAATGCATCCGGTTGTCATTGCTGGTATAGCAAACGCCGATCCAGCGTTGGCTGCCGCGCGTCGGCATCAAGCCCCGTGCGCGCCCTTCCCCGACCAGCCGCTTACTCAGGAACATCGGGTAACTTACGTTTACAACAATCTATGGTTATGAAGGACGCTCCAGCGAAGCGCCTCGGTTGAATTTCAAACTGTAGACCAGAACTTCGTTGGCCCGCAGGTTACCTCTGGGCAACCTGGTGAGTTTTACACTGGAGAGGCTGTGTGCGAAAGCCGGAGGAAAACTCTCACATACGAGGCACGAAATTCCAGTGAACGTTCCACTGCACTCCACACATTCACACCTCGTTCTATTTATCCTTGTCGCCTTAAACTTTTGGGCTAAACCTGGTTCAAACTTCCTCGCACTTTTATTCAGAAGTTCGAAGTTCGTTGACGCTTTGAACTTAGCAGGTTCGAAAGCTTAAACATCGCCGGAATATTAGCGCATAAAATGCAAAAGTTCGGAAACAATCAAATTTATTCGCGTAAAATGTTCAAAAGTGATAAAAAATGTAATTTAACATTCCACGGGTTGTGTCGGGTAAACGACACAACCATGTGCAATGTACACCAACTCGTTTGCACCCTTGTTTTTTGTTCATTGATGTAAGAAGTTTGATATTTCGAAAAGGTTTTGAACCTTTCCAACCCCTTGGGTCGACCTTCAAACCTCAAGTTGGAAAACGTTCGCGGCATCTCTAATCCTAGCGTTATGGGTACAGGCTATCGCTTAAAGGATTGACTGTAAAATTGTGAATAAGGGTCACGCGGAGGTTTAAAAAAAAGTAATTGCATTGTGTGTTCGTTTCGACAACGCGAAGTTAGTCAGCACCAATGGGCGTCTGCATGGTGCATCTGCTATAGATGAAAACTTCAGCCCGTGCAGTGCCACTCCTGGGGTCTTTAACGTGCATCACGCAGTAGTGATACACGACCGCACGCAGGTACGATGCCCATCCAGATCGAAATTTCCAGGGGTGGGATTGAACCTAAGAACCCTGGGTTCTGCAGCGCGAGCGTTTCACTCCACCTTTCTTCTACTCCGCCTTTCTTCTTTAGAATCCTCTAAAAAGACTCTAAAGAAATAACATGCCGGACATCCGTTTTTACATTATCCTTCTTCCCTCGTACAATTAATGAGTGGAATAGACTTCCGGACGCCGTGGTTACCACGCCTGTTGAAAACATTGAAGGTGCTCTGGAGCAGTATTTTCTTGAAAGCGTGTTATGATGGTTTTCTAGGTAGCTTATGTGTTTATTTTTTTGTGTGTTTGTACACAAAAAAATAGAAAGATAATTGATGACTTTTGTTTAGTACCGTGTCTCGATGATGCAATGTTAATCTATGTTTTTGTTGCTTATTTTGTGTGCTTCGCTGGTGAAGCGTGCCTTACTGGTCTGGCAGATCATTGATGTGTATTCTGTATATCCGTATGTTAATATGTAATACCCCATTCACACGATCATAAAGGTGCCTTTAGCTAAGAGACCTTTAAGTTCGGCGCCGAATCATTTCGTGATTGTCCGCGCGTGGCATGTGCTCGCGACTCAAGAGCGCGGGTTGATTCGCCGATTGGAAAGGGACCTATGTTAAAGGTACATTTATGCTGGTCGTGTGAACGGGGTATAAGTCACCCCCTACTATGATGCCTCATGGGCGAACTGTAGGTAATAATTGCAAAAAACAAAATATGATCGACGTCGCTATAATAAACGTTAACACTCACGCGGACTCATTCTGCAAAAGTTGCAGAATGCTCATCTGCTATCGTCACGAGCTATGATATTTATCAAACTATAGTGAGACCTTAACCATTCAAAACTTTGAGTAGTCTTTTCTTTCCTTTTAGTTTCCAGGGATATCCCGAACTGCGACGCGCTCTTTCGCAGCTTTAACGCGGGAGCCATTTCACGTTTCTGGGTTATTACGCCAGGGAGTTTGGGTGCCAGATTAATTGCTCAATTCCGAGCGCACACGGAAGTCCTAACGCCGCGATGCTGTGCGACAGCACTGAAGAGTTGCGGTCTTGAATCGCCCGGACTCGAAGAACAAAAACAAACCAACAGAAGCATATTCAAATGAAGCAATAAGACAAAAGTTTAAAAACAGCATAAAAGATAGTCATAGCCAAATTTACTATGCCCTTGTTATAAGAAGAATTGGAAAAATCAGTCCGCGCAACATATGTCCTCAAAAATTCAGTGTTACTCGGAAACTACTGACGTAGATTACTCCGCATGTTCCCCGAAATGAGAAACGAAAAATACAATTGGCCTCAAAATTAGCGGATGATAGTAGGTTTATTGTATCAAAGTCCCTTGAGTTCATCGCGAAGCAATCGGAAGTGTAAGACAAACTTCTTTTTTTTTGCAGTTTATTGGCAGAAATAAATATAGCCTTGCAACTTCGGTTTAGTGGGGATCCGCACTCTGCCGCCTGTAGCGCACCGCTGTCGTTGTTTACTTTCTAGTTAAGATCAAATAGGCTATCCTGGAAAGGTCTGGACCGTTAATTCTTTAGAAGTTGTAGTAGTAGTAAGGCATTTATTTGAAGAAATTTGGTTCAGCAACGCTGAGTGCCGGCTTGCTTCATTATAAAAAGAAGAAAAAGGTAACACAGAACAGTATAACGAAGAGAGGGAGATAATAAAGAAAGCACAGGACAAGTCAAGACAAATATAAAAGAACAAATACAACCACGCACGCACACACAAACAAGCACGTGTTTTGCTGGCGAATGCTACTTAGCTTGGGAATGGCGAAAGCGAGATGGTTAAAAGAGATAGTTTTGAAATTTTGTTGGGGTAGGAAGTATGGCTATCGTCTATTCACAAACATAAGTTTTCTTCCTAAACGTGACGCTTTTTATACGCTAATCGATTCAACGCAAGCTGACTTTCAACTGAAACGTGGCTTACGCCCGAGGTTCGTGACTGTGAACATTTCCCCTCGTCTATGAAATATAATCTGTATAGATGTTATAGAATGTGGAAATGGGGCGGGGGTGTATTGGAAGCTGTGAACAACCGCCTGGACGTCGCCACTTGTGACTACGTTACCGGGCTTAGAAATGGTTTGGTAACATTTTTTTCAACCTCTATTCAAACAATATTTGGCCTCTGTTACAAACCATCAAACAGTAATGATGCCATCGTGCCTTTATTACGAGAGCGCCTCAATAATATATCCTTAAAATTTCCTAAAGCAACGCTTATACTTCTCGCCGATTTTAGCTACCCCTACATCGCCTGGAACAAGCGAACAGCAAATGACAAAAATCAAAATGCTTCATCAATATGAGTTGCGACTTCAACCTTTCACACTCATTAGGCAGCCAAATAGAATCACTAATCACAGTAGCAACATACGTGACCTTTGCTTATGTACGGACCCCCAATGTCATGAACAACCTTTCATTACTACTTGGGCTGAGTGACCACCTGATTGCACACTTTAATTTTTCGTCTCCTATTCATCGCAAATGCATTCTTCACAAGCAAATAAGAGATTATAACAAAGCGGACTACGATTTAATTAGCACTGAACTAGAAGCCTTTTATGAATTATGCAGGAAGGCATTCCATAGTTACTCCGTTGAAAAAAAAAACTGGCTTAGATTTAAAATTAGATTATCATTTCTCGCGAGCAAATACGTGCCTCGGGTTAACATCAAGACATTTAGTCACAACCCTTGGTATTTTAAAGCAATCAAGCGACTAGGTAGTAAGAAGAAAAAAAGATGATTTAAGCGTCCTAAGCAGTCTCCCTCAAACATAGAGGCATGAAATTAATACAAAGAATGCGAATAATTGTTTAAATATGAAATTTCAAAAGCCAAATCAAACGTTTAAGGCATCGACACATTAAAATTATTGTCTGGCAAACCCAAACAGTTCTGGAATGTAATCAATCCTAAACCGTCCACCCCTCTTGCTCTAACCGATGTCGAAGGTCAAGTTCTGTCTGTCGACCAGCGGGCTGATTGCCTAAGCAACTATTTTTATTCCATCTTCACCAACGAAAATCTTAACGTCATTCCGGAGCTTCCAGCCCTCATTCATCCGTCTATGGAAACCATTACCATCGACTCTTCTGCGGTTATAAACGCCATCGAAAATCAGAAACTTTCCTCAAGCTCTGGCGATGACCTCATCAACTCAAAAATACAAAACAAATACAAAGCATAACTTATTTCTGTTCTTATCCGGTATTTATCGCGAATCCCTTTCGTCTGGTAACGTCCCTCATGACTAGAAAATTAGCCCTGTCATCCCCATACGTAAGCCCAGAAATCGAAATTCACCCTTAAATTACCTTCATGAATCTTGGAACATAATGTCACAAATAAAAACATAGACTTGATTAATAAAATCTAATGTAAACGTTTAATGCGGCGAACTTGTGCTGAGAAACAAAGTAACGAAGACATACTTTTACGGCGAGACAGAAGGACGACTCCCTCATACAGCCATGCGTAGCTCCTCTTGTGAGCGCGTGGGTATCTAGAATTTTTCGAGCTCGAACAAACAACAAGATTTCAGAGTCATCGGGAACATTCCAGTCATGCAAACAAAAGAAAGAAAAAAGGACAAGCGCTGGCGGGGGCGAAACCCCAGCCAGCGGCGGAGGAGTCCAGCACGCTACTGACTCAGGAATTTGCACGCGGCAACATCATATTTTCTAATATTATGAGATGTATCGAATATAATAACCTTCTAAACGTAAACCAACACCGATTCAGAAAAAAATTATCATGCGAAACCCAACTTATCGAATTTGTACATAACATTCATTTTAAAACAAACCGACGCTATCTTCCTTGATTTTTCGACGGCTTTCGACAGAGTACCTCATAACCGCCTTATAATGAAACTTCACTAGTTTAAAATTAACCACTTTTTAATTGCTTGGATTTCAGAATTTCTTTCTGATCGCTGTCAATATAACGTCGTTAATAACTCGGTGTCTTCTAAATCGAGCGTAACGTGCGGCCTTCCCTAGGGAAGAGTGCTCGGACCACTTCCTTTTTATTCTAAATAATGATTTCCCTTTTTGTGTGTCTTCCACAATCAGCCTTTGTGCAGATGACTGCGTAATCTACCGCACTATCTCGTGCGCCGACGGCCGCTCATCCCTTCAATCTGACTTGTCATCGGTTGCACATTCGTGTGAAAATTGGCAGATGTCACTGAACCTAGATAAATTCAATATACTCACCTTCTCACGTCCTTCGTCACCGCTTTCTTAAACTGCTGCATGAACGATATTACACTCGATTCATCCTCAGCTTATAAATATCTTTGTCTTCATATAACGAGCGATGTAGCATTGATCACTTACGTCAATCACATTTTTGTTAAGGCAAACAGCTTACTTGTTTTTCTGCGACGGAACTTAAGACTTGCTCCCCCCCCCCCCCAACCTCCCCCCCCCCCCCTTTCCTAATGTAAAGCAAATTGTATATCTATCCTTAGTACGTGCAAAACTAAAATATGTGGCATTCATTTGGTCTCTGTGGAAAAATTATCTTAGAGACGACCTAGAAAGTGTCTAAAAAAGAGCGTTACGATTTATTTATTCCGATTATTCTTTTTACACAAGCGTATCTAAATTGTGTAAACGAGCGAACCTCCCTAAACTCACTATAAGGCGAAAAATATTTCGTTTGACACTGTTTTACAACATTTACCACCATAACCCAACAACTAGAAATTAACTATTTCTTCCTCCCACTGCATTTTATTTTCTTAGTGATTAGATAAGACCCGTAAAATAGAGCCCATAAATGCATTCACCACTTCTTAAGCTAACTTTTCCATACCTTTCATAATAGAGAGTTTTAGTAGACCGTTTTCATTTTCCGCTCCGCTCTGGGGGTGCCAAACTGCGCATGCGCGGCCTGCTTCGCCGGAATGGAAAGCGGAGGTCAAGAAACGCGTTTTAGTAGAGCGTTTTTCTTCAGCGTAAGAGCGTTTTGAGCGGGTTTGAAAAATTTGCTTGCGTAGCCCCACAAGTGGACGTTTATAGTACTAGTAAGACAAAAAAACCTAAACGTTAACACCAAGAGAGTGAAAGGGAGCTTGTTTGTAGAGATAGTAAAAACGAAGGCGACAATAATGAACACAAAAGAGTAGGCACACACCTGAAGAAATATTAAGCTATAAAATATAAATATAATCGTTCCACCTTGTGTGCGAGTGAAGCCGAAGGTATAAGCATGAGCATGTTGCTCTAAACGGTACTTGCACTGCACGAGCGCGCGTGCTTATCAAGGACGCTGAAAGGCCGGCACTCGCTCTTGTAGCTTCTGCTCCACTCGAATTAAAACTGAAACAGATTTACTTATTCGAAGTAGAAAAATAAAAGAAAAGGACGAAGTTTGCGCATTGCGAGTGCATCCTTTTGCGTAGTACGAGTACAGTGTTGCTCAAGGCTAGCAAGGCATCTGCACGATGAATCCCCGCTGTTCTCAAGGAAGGAGGCTTCTACTAACGAGATTAAGCTGGTGAGACATCGAATCTATGATTCGTATCCCTCGTGCCATCAAGCGCCGAAGCTTCCTTTCCGAACGCGGTTTGCTGTATATTTCCAACGTAGAAAAGAAACCCTTTAGGAAGCTATCCTGCTTAAATAAGGACCTGGCTGCTCTGCATGCGGGCCTCCAAATATGAGCACCCGACAGATCGGCGCAGGGTGTTGCCAATCTGGCGAGACGCTTTGCATGGTTCTTCCTCGACTGGCCTATCCCAACCGCCTGTTCGTACTTGGATGAGCGTTTGGACGGAACTTGTCGGTGTTCTTCAGTTCTGTGAACCTCATCGTGGGTCACATCAACGAGAGGTTCGGCCACCTGCTCGCTGACATGAACAAACATAGGTGGTTGACCCTGGCGAAACTAGAGCTGTGCTCACAGGTCAGACCCTGCATGGTTTGTGTAAATTTCGCGTTTCCAGTCTTTCTAGCACAGCTGCTCTGTCTGGTGAAAAGTTACTTTTTTCTATACGCCAAAGGTGTATATGGGCAGTGTCAGGACAAGTCACGACGAGCGCGTTCGTAATCTATGAGTATTAGTAGGCCACTTTTATGAGCCCTCTTTGCTCTACTTTACGCTTTGCGAGAAGCATCGTCCCCACCGCGCATGCGTGGCCCGCTCTGAGTTGGAGCGTATAGTTAGCGGAGTGAGCGTGCGCTCCGCTTCACAAGTTGTAGAGCGGACTGCCCTCAGCGTCCTTAGCGTGATCGCTTAGATCTCAAGATGGCTGCACTTACTCTACGCGTCGATGTTTTTGACCGTGACCTCAGCTTGAAAGAGGTAAAATCAAGAAGTAAAGCGTACGCCCCGCGCGTAAAAAGTAAACTATTCGATTTGAGTTCTATGCAACACAAAACAGCATGATCAAACGAAGTGAACGAGTATCACTTTGCAACCAGCACGGCGTCGGTAAAGTCGTCGCGTTTTGTGGACGTCCTATGGCTATGCAGTCAGATGTACGGGTGCGCGTGCTTGAACGCCGATTATATCTGTGCATGCGCCCTCCTGTCGAAAATGCCACTGAAAGCTGACCACGAGCATAGCGCTCGCAAGCTGCACCAAAGAAACCATTCCCCCCCCCCCCCCCCCCCCCTCTCAGCTTTATTTATTCACACTCGCTCGCAACTTTTGAATTGTTTAACTTTCCTCAAGAAATGTTTGCATTGGATTTCCTTGGTAGATTTAGAAAATAATAGAATCTTGAATGCAGCCTTTTTTAAAAGTGCAACCCATGGTGCCGCTAGTCTTCGAGGCCGCCTTATTTTGGCCAAGTGTCTAGGGAGCAAGAAAGCTACGTCATTGTTTGTCGCGGATGCGAGTCTAAATGTATTAGACACGAATGCTGCGTCAATACTGAATATGAAATTGGTTCTAGTCACAAGACTCGCACTAAAAGCGATGCCCAAAATATGGCGGCCGAATATGTTACCTGGTGGTGTTTTGAAAAGAGTTACCAATAACGGTCGAAAGAATATTCCACGTCAATTTTTTGTCTGGTGAAAACCAGACAGGCATAAACAATGCAAAATTTAGCAAACACAACCCTGGACTTCTAAGCAATAGTGGTAGATTAGAACAGTTTTCAGAAGTTTCGTTTTGAATTCCGGCGTAGCGGGCCTCGCATGCACAGTTTGACGGCCTCAAACCTTAGCAGAATTAAGGAACAACTATATATATATATATATATATATATATATATATATATATATATATTAATTTACGATACCCAGTTTTTTACAACCCTACAATGGAAATACGCTTTATCTTAGAGGAGTAACAAGTCCCATATCACATGTTTTGGTAGTGTTTAAATACTGCCGTGTTATAAGAGTGTTTTTCTTTGTCTTTCTTATTAGGCCGTCAAGGACAAGAGAACACCCCTGAACAACTGTTGGGGTTTTGTTGACCGCACAGCATGCCCATATGCCGTCCATCAAAAAAATCAGAAGAAGACCACAAGAGGGTGCTCGTCGTGAAGCACCAGGCAGTGATGTGCGCAAAGGGCATAATTTGACGGCTGGACGAAACCTCCAAAGACCATGGGCATTTTTTTTTGTTTGTTGAATATTAGGATGCATAAAATTATCACAGTAAATCATATTCAAGCTTTTGTACGGAGCGAAATAACTGTCCAACTAGGCTGAAAGGCGTCTAGAAATATTTTAATAAAAAGAACATTTACTAACGACTCTCATTTTACTTCTCAAATGTGCGTGTGAATATTGCATCTAACCAAATTACAGTGTTACTGTTGAATTTAGCATTGTAAGAGTAGCCTATGTTGCGTGGCCTTCTATTGCAAGAAAAGACCGTAGCACAAGTGAGGCAAAAACTAGGCAGGAGCTTAAGCTGAAAAACGCACTTTCATAAACACACAAAAGAAATAAAAAATAAGTGTATAGTCAAGCAAAATGGTTTCATGTCACCCCCCAAGGCAGATACATACACTGCGCTCCACTGTTAATACGAACACGAAAAAAGTCGCTTTTATTTGCAGTTTATTTCTTTGACAACTATTGAAAAAGCTGAAAATTTGTCGCTCAGATTAGTGCCCCAAACGAGCGCTTTATTCCACACCAATAGGCAAATGTCAGCCCCTCGAATTTAAGGTGAAAAATGAAAACAGGATATTGAATGCTCCCGCTAACAGTGTCGCGCAGTGTACATAAACACCAAGGCACCATATCACAAACCGAAGCATCCGAAGAAGAAAAGACTCATTTCATTGGGGGAAAAAAGTCGAGATATAAATGGATCATAATCATAATGTAGAAAACCCGAGACTGTGGTAAAAGCAAGGAAACGGATTACCATGTTCCGCGTCTAGGGAACATGGTAATGTGATGAGAATATACGTGCAAGATGACGACGACATGGGTTGGTGGTATGGGAGGGGGGGGGGGGGGGCAGTCCGATTCGCAGAAGTCCAGACTTCGTGGAGGCGGGTTGGGCGGGTGAGCAGCGAGCCATGAGGATCTTGCACGCCGTTCGATCAGTGCATGAAGGAGCACCAGGAACATATGGCACTATTGCTCACTGGGGTCCACTGGGGTCAAAGAATCATGCTCCAAGGAGGTAGTCCAGCCGAAGTAGAAGCTGCCTGCCGCCTCCGAGGAACCGAGGCCCAGGGCTCAGATTGAGACACCGCCGTCGCCCGGTGTGTCATCCTCTCAACGTCGTCGTCGTCATCTCGCATAGACAAATCGAGCCCGCTGGCTTAGACAAGGCAGCACCTGTTCCCACCGTTCAGGGGCCGTGAAAGGATTGCGGCCAGCGATTTCTCGAAGCAGCCAGAGGTTCTTGACCACCGTGAAACGCTTTCTGGGGGACGCCTTTTAAAACAAAGTCTGCGCAGCTTCTTAGTGCAGCGAGGTTCATAACGGTCAAGCGCGCTCCCAAGCACGATTTCAAATAGCGAGCACCCACCTTTCCAGAAAAGCACCATCTACTGAACCTTTACTGAGAGTGGAACGTACTTCTTAAAATGGCGACGATAGCGGAGCTGACGCTACACGCTCAAATCCCAGAGCGGGTCGCGCATGCGCGATGGCGACTCCGCTTTCCATAGAGCCGAGCGGGAAACCGAAAACGGTCTACTAAAACTCTCCATTGATTGAATGGAACGCTCCGCCCGACAACATAGTCGCAACTAACAATATAGACGTATTAAAAAAAAAATATGCGCCAATTTTCCGAACTCAAGAAGGTAGGGCGAGGGAAAGGAAGGCCGGAGAGGAGGAAGCAGACGGAACGGTGGAGAGAGGAGGATTTTTTCCCATCTCCTTTAGAGGGTTCCGTCTGCTTCTTCTTCTCCAGCCTTCCTTTCCCGCGTCCTACCTTCTAGAGCTGTAACTTACTATAGCATTTTTGAATTTAGGTGTGTTTAAACTTTTTACTTTTTTTTTTTCGTGTTTAGTCGATGCTTTCTTTTTTATGAGTGTTTATGCTTTCTTTTATTGTCCTAGATGCAGCGCTACTTAATTGGCTTTATCGGGTCGATCGTGACGTCGGCTGCGATCGAAGTCAATAGAGAGGTTTAGGGAACCGTCTTTGCACATCCCATACGGTATACGATGGGCTTTCTGGTATGCACTGCCCATGGGCTACCCCATAAGACTTGCGCATGCGCAGTTCGTACCGTAGGGCCCATCGTACCATATCGGGTGTGCAAAGACGGTTCCCTCAAACTCTCTAATATTAGACGGAATACGGTTCTTACGAAATATGTTGTAAATAAAACAAATTATACTACAACTGCCATCAGAACTTTTTCAAATGTTGCGGAGTCGCGTTACTCATCCTGCTTCAACCACGATTATCTTCAAAGATTCTACTGCGACAAAAAGAACCCAATCAAATTCTCCCCCGCGTTGGCAACGTCGCAAGGCCTCGTCACGGAGAGCGCTGGTTCTAAACGTCCAGGTTAATTGAAGCTTAATCTCGTTGCTTTGGCCTCCGAGAAATTGCGATAGCATAGTACGTTCTACCAGAGTCCTTCATCACGCTCAGGGTCACGAAACTTCTCAGTAACGCTATTGGGGAAAGCTTGGTACGCGACCACGCGCGGCGCTATAGCGTCGACGAGCGGGCTGGGAGCCGCGAATCTAGCCAGCACCGCTGGGGCTCTGGCGACCAGAAAGTGCTATCGTAATTTCGCATCCGCTTTGAACGAGCCACCGATAGAACGGGGTGACGCGCCATCACACTGACAGCATTTCTCGTTGAAATAGGCGTCTCAAGCTCTGTACACCCAATCAGCTGATCAAACTTCCTTTTCTGCCGTCATTCTCCAAACTAATATTATTTCTTCATTCCTCTTCTTGCCTCAAAATGAATCTTGAATACCGCTATCGCCGTCAGACTTCAGCGCTGCATGTAGCGCCGTCAAATAGAGGCATTGCAAACCCGTGAGCTCAATTGTCTGGCAAATTTTTGGTTGCGAAAACACCGTTTTGTTTAAAAACGAACAAAAATAGCTTATTTCTTAGTTTTGTTATTAGAAATAAATGAATAATTACCGGTGCTTCAATAGAGTGATAAATCACAAACGTAGAAAACAATGTCAGTGTGGAAGTTTCTTTTTTTTTTTTTTTTTTTTTTTGACAACGACTTGTAATTGCGAAGTTTGGGTGGCTCATGAAAATGCCCTTTCCGGGACAGTGGCGTTCCTAGCGGGAGTTTTTTGACGTTGTACCGAACTTTGACCAAAGTGTCGTGACCAGTAGCGTATTGAAAGGTTCGGATACTAGATATGATGTGAACCGTGGAAAGTATGGATTAAATCACACGTGATTAGAATTACGCAGTTTTTAATGTCGTTTGACAAGATAATATATACAATTGCACATGCTACGACCTAACGTAAACATCATGAGATGATAAAGGCACCACATGGGGAAGTTTAAATACCACCCAACTGAAAATATTCGTTTGAAATGCCTTGCAAAGAGCTTACTTAGATAACAGAACGCCCCGTCGCAAAGCCGTAGACCGAAACCCGGGAAAGAAGAGAGCGCTTCGAATGGTCCCGCGAGACTCCTCCTCCTTCGAAGAACCCTCCGACGAACGTCAAAATCTCCTGATTTGCCAGTCAGGGTCGTGCGATTAGCGCAAACCCGAGCTCAACTTCAAGGAATGCCCGCTCGTTGGAACGCTCCAAAAATAGCCGCCGTTCCAGGGCCAACGTCCCGCGGCCTCATTCCCTCAGTGTAAGGGAAACAGAAGACCCTGGCGCAGAATGTTTGGGGGCAGAAATAAAGACAACCCCGTCCAGCTCATAGTGAGTTAGCCCCCGAAAACATCGGTGCTACACTCAAGCGCCGACAGGACAATTCCAAGTAATTGTTCCAGAAGCTGCAAGCTCCAATTAAGAGAACAGAGACGCTAATGACGTTGTTTACCAGTAGCTATTCAGCGTAATGATATCCAGGGTCCTCTCCTATTTTCGCCAGTTTAGCTTCTCGAGTATGTCCGAGCGGAAGTACCGCAATCTGAGTTACCGGACCTTGGAGATATTGCTAGGGGGTGACCTGAGACGGACCTCAAAAAAGACACACCAAATTCACGCCGCGAAAACAAGGACGTGAATGAACTCATTATCAAAGTCGCTAAGAGACAAATAATTGGATCAAAATCAGGCGATTACGTTTTGACGAGGGGAACTCACACGAGGATTTGAAGCTTATTCGGGATCAAGGCGCCAACAACAAACACCGCAAGCTACAAGTTGGAGCGCGGCCTTTTCTTTTTAAATGTAGACAAAAGAGTGCAAGTGCATGTTGGGGGTAATGACTGTTGGGTAAGCTGTGGTAAACAAGGAGAGGAGCTTGACCTCAGTGAGTGCTCTAAACATTTCTATCCAATAAAGGGAAGCTTAGGTGGTTTTTTGGTTGGGAAAACAAATGCACCATCTCCATTTTACCTCGCGGAGTACAAATATTAAAAATATATTCATCTTTCAATTTGAAGCATAAGGTAATCAGAAAAGCGCTTAAAAGATAGCATGGAAACTCCTCCCCTACGCGGTCAGTGAGAGGAAGAACATCAGACGAGCTTGACGTCAAGATCAGAGCTCTTGGCATCTCCACGTTTTCCCAAGCCTTTCGCGAGCTCTCGACAACGCGTTTGTGCTTCGCTTTTGGCGCTTCGTCATTAAAACGCACAAAGCCTTACCGCCTAAGTTGGTGCCTTGATGAGCCCTTTTCACGGTATAAGTAGTTTTTTTTTTCTTGTTTTTTTTTTTTTTGTAGCTTTACAATTCGAAAAGAAAATCACGAAAAAAATCGATAGTTTGTTCGCTATAACTGTGTTGCGTTGTGCATGCATGCACCTCAAATGGATATCTACGAAGTTCATTTTGCCGAACACATGTAGAAGAGAGCGCCGTTTCGCTCAAACACTGGCGATTGTTCGTGCATTGCTTTTTTATTTCACGCCTCGCACCATTCTTTCCTCATCAATTTACATTCTCAGCGGAATAGATTTGAGAAGTAAATAATAGCACTGTAAGTTAAGGGCGCGCGACTCCTCATTAC
Source organism: Ixodes scapularis (assembly GCF_016920785.2). Taxonomy (NCBI): domain Eukaryota; kingdom Metazoa; phylum Arthropoda; class Arachnida; order Ixodida; family Ixodidae; genus Ixodes; species Ixodes scapularis. Next base: position 57,088,333 of record NW_024609884.1, read on the forward strand.
GGTTGCCCTGTATGGGCGCCTTGTGCAGCCTTAGTTCGCGATACCGTGTACAACTTGAAGCTGCGTTCTCAACAGCCAATCGTAAGCGATAGAGCGGCTCATACAACCGCCCAAACTCGAAGAGGTTGCAGAAGCAAATAATCGAACGGGCTCCTGTTGGCTCCAGCCCCAAGTGAGACACGTTGGTGCCGCGGCCACCACGAGAGGGTAGCGTGTGGCCGAAGAGGAAATCAATCAAGGTAGCGAGGCTTCTCTCTCGCACTCGGTAACGGCCGTCGCCCACTCCCTCGTCCCGGAAACGGGGGGTCACCTTCCCCCTTTCCGCTTCCGTGTACATGGGGATGGGAGCCCCGGTTGTTACGCCGGGGCCGGCAGCCCGGGCCCGAACTCAGAGACCCGTGCACCCATTACGCATGCGATGGAGTTTTCTCTTCTGCTCGTCCGGGAGCGCTGATAAGTGTTTGTGTCATTAAATATGACTGTGCCGCCTTTAAAGAAATAGACGGTTTCGGACGGGGTTTCTCTTGCATACACACCAAAATTGATTTTCCTTCGCCGCTCGACCGAACAAATTGGACGGTTTCACCGAGGGCGTACAACCTATTGCAGCCTCCCCAACGACAGCTAAAGCGTGCTCCCATCCGCAAATGACCCACTCTATCTTTTTTTTTTTTCTGTCTGATTGCGACATTGGGAAGTTTACTTACTGTGCTTTTAATGCGCTTCCGTCCATGCACTAGAGTATGCGAACTGGCAACAAAATGCGACAAAGGGGCACGCGTCTCGCGATCCGGAGAATAGGTTTTCTGCGAAAAATGCGAGCAGGCGCAAGTGTTGGTGTCGTCGTGGGGTTCCAACCCATCACTGATGGAGTTTACGTTGACTGGGCGGCTGCAGAACGAGCATAATGAGTCTCTCCCGTGCAGGCACGTACCCAAGTTTTTTTGTTTTTGTTTTTGAGGGGGGGGGGGGGGGTGCGCCATGACCAAATGCTGTATAAAGGCCCCCCCCCCCCCCCCCCCCCCCACCCCTGGCTACGGGCCTGCTCCCGTGTCCACTTTCTCTGGTGCGCCTCTGCCCATGATTTCAACGATCGGCAGCATCACCGGGCTCCAAAAATTGGAGGCAAAGCTTAATACGACGCGGCAATCGCCCCTTCATTGCAGAAAGTGTACTTCTTCATTTGAGGAAGTAACAAGAACATGACTAAAATAAAAGCAAAGAAAAAAGCACGACGAAATTTTGTTACAAACAACTTAAGAAACCTTTCGTTTCGTGGTTCGTTCTACGGCGTGCTCATCGACTAATGGCGCGATCCCATTGGAGCCGCGATATGGTCCGAACTACACACAACATCGAAACAAAGAAGTACACCTTGCAACACACGGACACTGGCTGAGCTGAACGCAGTCATAATCCTACATTTGAAGATATTGACCATAGCTGCCCGCGTAATTGCGGTTTAGGATGCCCGTCGGTTAAGGGTGCCCATCTAACTGGCGCATTAAATGTCATTCAGTGGAACTGACACGGGACTTCATTGTGTCTCAGCTTGATCCCCGTATCTCCAGATCCGTAAAACAAATCTGAGATTGCTCCATAACAATCAAGGATATGGTTATGGTGGAGCAGTTGGGCTGTTCGCTGAGCAGAAGACAGCTTGCAAACCCAAACAGAGAGTGACATTTACGGGACTTCGTGCTAATAAACTTTAACCGGAGTAGTTATTAATGTGAAAGAATTAACTCTCCCATGGAGCGGGGCCGGCGTCGTCTGTAACCGCAAAAAAAAAAAGAAAAAAACGCGGAAGAATGGCTTATTCTCCCATTGGCTGAGCAAAACGGCACCACTATACCACAGAGTAACTAAGGGAGAGGAAGGACGACAATCAAGCTTTCGCATTCACAACTCATAAAAAGTGCAGAGGTGCCCGCGGAATGTTTTTTGTTTTAGTGTTTCAAAATCGAATGTACACGCTTATTTTTCCGTGCTTCAACTTTTATGTTTGTTTGTTTTTCATAATGGTCGATGAGAAAGATTGCGAGAGCCGCATTCCTCTGAAAATGTCTACTATGACAATGCTAACATTGTATTTTTAAATTGGTGTTTGGTTGCTTCTCACGATTGTACTGCCGTAATCTCCTTAACACAACATTGTTTAGATGAGTGAGACTAACAACAAAGCGATACCCAAACTGATATTCTGCCCTTTCAAAGCTCGGCTTCAAAAGCGACTTTGCAGAAAGTCGCGGCGCTGGGACCCCAATAAATGCGGGCAAAAATGAAAGTAGAGCAGTCTCCCACTTGTCTTTCGAAAATGTGGCCGCTCACAGGGGATCGATCTAACGCATTACGGGCGTCCGAATCAAGGAAGGTCAAGACCCTGCCCGGATACTGGCCCACGATGTCCGGTCCACCAGCGATGCGGTGCGCCAGGAAGCAATCCAATTCCGCTCCTCTAGCCTGAGTGCGGCGGCAACGCGAGGCACCGGTCGGATTACGTCCACGGCAGTCTGGTAGGGGAGGGAGCGTCCACTCAGCGCACGGGAAAGCAAGAGCCCGCACAGGGATACTGTTCGGCGCAGGTAAAGAGGAAACAAGAAACAAAGCGCTAACGCGTAATACGTCGATCGAAATACGATGCTATGGGGCCACTGCCCAGACAAGTAAAGAAGGCTCGAAAGCAAAACACGTCGCTGGAAATATGTCGGTTTCGGGCGCGCTACGAACGGAAAAGTAGTAGCCACGCTCACGTGCACTGGCCGCCGAAAGGAGCGGGTTACGTGGACTGACGAGTCTCTTCTGATTGCTTTCGCCCGCAAGACCGCTCCCCGATCGCAACAACAAATCGAGAACCATGTGAGAAGTGCAGAAGCAAAGGAATTGCTCGCAGAGTTGGCATGCTTCAACTACCGCGGGTGTTCGTGAAACAGCACACAGGGCTCTGATTGGCTGCCAGGCCCCGCCTGGTGTCTCGTGGCGCGGATATCGGAAATGATTTTTCGCATACCTTTTCGAGCCAGACCACGCCAGCCGTTGCTTACAGCATTGTTTTAAAAATGTGTGATAGCGCCACGGTGTCGAACCGAAGACGAACCCGAACAAAAAATCGGAACAAAACCGTAACCGAAATGATGCACTTAGTATTGAACCCGAACCGGAAGTTGTTGCAGTGATAAGTCATACACAAAATTGTGTTTCCTTTTATTCTTCTCTTCACGATATTTTCTATTCTGCTGAACTTGCTATCTTTATGTTGCTAAATTGCCTGCTCCTATTCCTCCAGTATCTGTATTATGTTGTTATTTTTTTAAGTAAAGTGTAATTAAAGTTAATCCGTTACCAATATTTTGTAATGAAATTACATCCCAAATTTAGCCGCAAAGCATAACGTGGCATTACAAAATTACTTGAAAAGGAACGAATTACAAGTAATTCGTAACTTGTAACGGATTATCTGCCAAGTCTGCTTGCAGGTCTTGCCTGTAGCGACGGGAAGACAATTAAATATTCGCGACGGTGGCTCCAGCGGCGCCATTTTGACTAAAACAGACGGCGGCGACGTGGAGACAGCTCAATAATAATGATTATGAAACAAACAAATATCTTCCACGTCCATGTGCAGCGCGACTTGGCGTCGGCGAGTGGGCCCGGTGGCGTACACTTCTCCACCTCGTTTCACCTTACGATGGATCCCAAATGATCGCTAACAGTCACCGGAGCGAATCCATAGCTGGGAGTGTGTCACGCGCCCTTCCGGATGGGCGTGCGACGTTGGGAGCGCGAGGTCACGTGACAAGCAACGAGCTGCGGCAAGCTCGTATCACCCATCGTCGAACATCGTAATGTGAAACGGAGTGCATCTGACTATTCCGAGAGGGTAGAGCTATTCGCTGTGTGTGTGTGTGTTTGTGTGTGTTTGTGTGTGTTTGTGTGTATGTGTCTGTGTGTGGTGTGTGTGTGTGTGTGTGTGTGTGTGATTCCTTTGTTGCTGCTAAGCAATATCCTCCGAGGAGAGAGAAAGCAAACATTAACATCAAAATAAAAACAAAAAGCCGGGGGCTCACGGCGTGTTTGTTCCGCGGTGGCAAAATCAGGAGGCGCCAAGAGGCGAAGCTGGGACGAGCCCTACCGCGGTGCCAGTCGCTGGAACGCCAATCGTCCAGAGCAGCTCAGAGCCCTGAACGCTACTTGAATAATGTTTCTGCGTGTGTGTGTGCGTGCGTGCGCTTGCGCGTGTGTATGTGCGTGTTTCAAACGCAGCATATTGCCCGTTTTTAAACCATGAAATGCTTCTCAAAGCTACCCCAATCCCTAATTTTCTCCGTCCGTGATTTTCCCGCTACATTTTGAAGTAAAATTGATGTCACGTGACCTATACCAGAATTCAGTTTTCCCGCTAAATTTGGCCGGGAAATTGATGTCACGTGACTTGACGTCTCGTGACCTATACACCAATTCAGTTTCCTCGCTAAATTTGGCGGGGAAATTGATATCACGTAACATGCTGATATCACGTAACACGTAGCAGGGAAACTACATTGGCGTAAAAGCCAATGTAGTTTCCCTGCTAAATTTTTGGGACAAATTGACGTCAAGTGACACGATGTCACGTGACCTATCTATACGAGACTTTATATAGTTTTGTAAACAGATTAAAATGATTACTTCTTAAACACTGCATTTTATACATCATAGGACTTTGAAGGTAAAGGCCGCTGACAATTGTTTTATCTCCATTTTCTTTTAACTCTTTAGACCGCCTTTCACTCTCTTCCTCCACGTGAACTCGGTCGTTGTTCGAGCAAGGCGTTCGGATGTGCAGGGTGGGTAGTTCGCAAGTATGGTGCGCGCTACAGTGACGAGTTCACGGTGCGTGCCGGCTGATTGACTTCACACATGAGTACTGGAGTGTGGTACTGTTTCTGAGTGCCCGTATGACCACATAATTTGCGCAGAAAAGATTTTACGATAAAAAATTACGATCACAAAACTAAATTAAGCAAAGATTTGTTTTGCTGTCCTCGTTTCCGCAGAATGGCTTGCGATGACCTTTTTTTAATGCAAATGACGTGGTCTTGAACACACTTTTTTTTTAACGACTGGGAGCTGTGGACTCGGTGGCGTCACTAAAGTCAGTAGCACCCGCGACCCCTACCCCCCCCCCCCCCTTCTTTTTAGTGATGCCACTTAGCTTCTTAAGAACCAGTTTGAACCGGTTCGCGCTTCCCGGAACCGGCAACCGCACCGTTATATCTTAATTCATCAATGAACCAGAACCGAACCGGAGCAAAATGCAAAGCTACGGGACCCGAACCCAAGACGAACCGGAATAATGACCGGTTTGCCTCCCTGGATAGCGCAACGTCGCAGCTTTTTCAGTTGTTTTTTTACGCACCGTTTTCTGCAGTATGCAATATTCGATCATAAAGCATGGCGTGCCACGAAGCCAATAGATGTCTCCCTTAAATTTAAGAAGGACCGTACTCCCCAAAGCGAGCATTGTGGTTTCAGTTAAGGCTAGCATGTTGAAGCTCGATCGCATCCCTATCGTGCGAGTCTTAAGAGAGTCACGGCCGGGCTAGAATGAAAAGGTGCACATTCTTGTGGCCTTCACATAGTGAAGTAGCTTCTCCCCCCCCCCCCTCCCCCCCCCCCCCGAAGCCTGGTGAGGTCCCTGCGACCTCACGCCCTCTCCGCAAGCGGAGCATATAAAGTTACTCAAACCCTCCTACTGCGCTTTAACTCGTTCTCAGGAGGCACCCCAATGTGACCGTGTTGGCTTCTTCGCTCCGGGGTTAAACTGGAGGAATTTCCAGACTTTTTAACATCTACAGGCCTTGAGGCCTCCTGTATGGTGGCTGGAGAGGGAAGTGTACCGTGCGGAAAAGAAGAGCTGCACAGGGTTGGCAATGAAAACGACTAGTCTGCATATTACAGCGCCCCTCGCGGTGGCGAAGATTTTCATCGCAGCACACGCGCTGCCTGCAGCGCGCGTGTTGAATTGTCACATAGCTTATTTATATTTTGACTCAGGTTTCTGTAACTACATGAGTTGCGCACGCTTCACTCGTTAAATGGGTGTGCGCCTTAATTCCACGAAGAAACTTCTGGGGACCGCTAGAGGCGCTGCAAGAGAGCCTACAACTACAGAGAGTTTCTAACTGCTCGATTGTGGTCACGTGGTCTTCGGGCCGCGTTTGCAATACGAGCTGCGAGGAGTTGACGAACGCGTTGGTCGTCTGCGAGCGTCTCAGCCTCTCCGCCTGCTTTCCTCCTCGCCACGCGAAAACGCAGCGCATGCGCACTTGCGACACATCTTTGCCGGTCCACTAAATTGCAAACGCTCCCCATGTTTTCCGATGGACCCTCTCTAGAATCTAGGCTCTCTCAATGCGCCTCCTTATCATTGGGCGCATACGGCGCCCGGCACACTTCCCCTTCCAGCCACCTACCGCCTGCCTGCTGAGACTTACGCAAACCATTTCTCCTTCTTCGTCTTTTTAGTAAACAGTTTCTCATAAGCAAGCGTTTATTTATCGTAAGTCAAAAGTATCTCAATTAGAGTACTACGGTTGTTTCATATAAGTACTTTGAAATACAGTTTCAATCACGGTGGTCGGAAAAGTTGTTCAGGGTGGTTCAGCCAGTCAAAGGAACCAACGTTAAAACGATAAAATAAAAAAAAAAAAAGCTTTTAGTGGGAGGTTGAAAATGTTCTTGAAAAAAAAAAAAAAGAAACACAGATTATGGGTGAATTATAACGTACTTCTGTCCTGTAAATATGAATATCACGAGCATTTGATCTGAATGTAATAATAGACGTGACAAAAACCGCAAAACAGACCGCTGGGTGTGACGTCATAACCACAGGTTTCAGCCCAAGTTTCAACTGCCTCGCCCGTGCCGCTTGTGGGGAATGTGTGCCGCTTGTTTGACTGCTCGGGTAAGGCTTGCGGAAGACGTAGAAATGTTTCGATCTCTGCGTAATACGCCACTATTCCATCCTCCAACCGAACGCTCCAGGAAAGAGGGGGCTTCAGCGCTATTTTGAAAGCGCTGATATCATGATTTTGAAGGCCAAACAAAAACGATATAGGTGTTTTTTTTGTTTTTTTTTTTTTCTTATATAGAGAACCGCTTTAGTTTTCCTTTAAGCAAAAGCAAAGGCCGCAAACAAGGCCGTTATCTTGCCCGGCCATGGGGGAGTGTTGAGGGAGCTTGGCAGTCACGGATACCACTGCATATTCTTCAGTCGACTCTGTGCGGCTCTACACTTTTTGTCGGGTAGGTAGGCAGCAGAACAAGGCGGCCTTCTTCAAAGTGAAATCAATGATTAAATCATTGAATGGAAGGTGAGCATTGTAGCATCGTACCCAAGTTTTATACATAAAGTCTACCAAGTTGTTTCCCCGGAATGACTGAAACAAAATGCCCATACCATTAAAGGGGCTGTCAAGCCAACGTGAACACTAATAGGTATCCTAGTCTGACGGAACATACGAACAGCAGCTGAGGCTCCGCCCATAAAAACTGGCGCTTCGTTCAATGCCGAATGAGCCGAGGTGCACTAGACATTAGCCGGAACTTTTGTTTTTGCGGGCTCAAATGAAAAAGGACCATTAGGGATGCTTATCTCCCTTTTCCTGACGTCCGACAAAAATATACGTTCGTAATGAGCGGCATAATGACGTCATTTCTTTAAAAAAAAAATGGGCGGCAAAACCTCTCCTACATTTCTGATGTAGGAGAGGTTCTAATGCTCTACCCACTCGCAGTTTAAGAACAACAGGGCGTGGCCACAAGGGATCCCCTCCTTAGCACATAAGAAGCCGGTAACAACAATCTCACAGCGACGACCGCCGTCGTGAACAATGCTGCCGTTCACGTCACCGCGCAGATTATATCAATGTTTTGCTCAAACTTTCACAAGTCACGAATTTTTAGCAGCATCAAGAAGCATTCAACGCGCCTTCCACTTCAGCAGTGTTCAGAGTTAATGAAGGCGTAAACAAACATAATACACTAATCTGAATGGTAAGCAATTTCTCGCTAATTAAAATACCACAGTCGTTCTTGGTGCCAGCTGTAAGGTGCCAGCTGGTAACTTGGTGCCAGCTGTAAGGCCGGGGTCGCACGGCATAAACATTATACAAAAGACAGCCTGCAAACAGATTGGAACGCGAGCCCCGCGAGATCGGTGCTTCGAAGGCCGCATGGCAATGAGTTCAAGGTGAAACTTGGGCACGCGTTATTCGAACCACTGATATTGCGGTGGCTCGTGTTTGTGGACTGTATCTTGAATGATGTATGAGCAGTACGTGACCCCGGCTTAACGCTCGCATAAAGCAGTGGAAAGCTGCAAATGCTCGGGCCCTTCGAGCGGCGGGCACGCGGGAGTCGTATTTCTATATTTTGCTGGTTTTATTCCTCCGCGTTTCAGTAAGGCGTGAAGATACAAAGAGATTTTCCCGGTGTTCCGACGGAGCTCTCGAGGTCGGATGAAACCTCACATGTTGACAAATCGAGTGGGACGTAGCGCGAAGAAAATTAAACCTTGGAGATGGAATAAATACTCCGTAATCAAAGCCGGTGCTTGTTTTGGATCACATTAGAACCGGTCATTAAAACCGCCTCTCTTTCTCTTTTCATCTTGCAATTTTTCTATTTCATTTACAATCGTCCAGAGTCAAATCTGGGGCAAAAATAATAAAGATAATGGAGCCGAGGTCGAGAATATATTATGTTTATTTTTCTTCAACGTCGACCGGTCGATGGCGATAGAATTACTTCGTTTCTTCCCTTTTTTCTTTTTATGCGTGGGGTATTGATTCGAGCAAATTATTTTGAATTTCATATATACTTCGACAATTTTACAAACACCGTTCATGGTACAAATCGAACCCATTATAGTGCTCTGTGCTTAATTAATTCGTTCCTCTCCTGCCCTGTCGAGAGCTGTTTTCTCGGTTTTTCCGGCACGACGAACGTTTACTATGCACTCTAAAAAAAGTTTGTGCGCCTACTTTCCCGCACAACACTCGGAGAGCCAATCACCGCTACTTACGGAGGCACCTCAGTGTATGGCAATGCCGAAACATATGTTTAGACCAAAAAACGTAGTCTGAGTTGTGACATTAAACAATGCGAAACGTCACGCTTGCATTGCTTAATGTCACAACTCAGATTGCGTTTTTCGGTCTGAACATATGTTTCGGCATTGTCATCCGCTCAGCTGCCTCCGTAAGTAGAGGTGATTGGCTCTCCGAGTGTTGTGCGGGAAAGTAGACGCACGGGCTTTCTTTAGAGTGTAGCTCCTGCGTTCGCCACTGCATTTACTATTTCGTGCAGTAATTAAAGCTTCCTTACATTTAAAATATATATATATATATATATATATATATATATATATATATATATATATATATATATATATATATATATATATATATATATATATATATATTCTAGTCCGGTCTAGTTGCTTCTCCCCCTCCTTTTTTTTTTGTATTATCCCCATGCTTGGTCATGCTTTCTCGTGACCTCCAAATGTTGTCCCCTCCCCTCCCCCTCTCTCTTTTTTAAAAATTTGGATAAAACGCGTCACACATGAACTGTGTCGCCATTCCTGACGAAGGCAAGACTCTTGCCGAAACGTTGAAATAAACCTTCCGTGTTTTTGTTTCTCTGACTTGGGATTTTCAACTTTATATATATTTATATATATATATTGGAAAGTATACCACAAAGCTAAGCCAAAGTCTGAGCTCCGTGCCCAGTCTTGCTGTGCACAGTGGCGTCAGAACAAAATTTTCGTTCCGCGCATTTTCGTGCGCATTTTCGTTCTGCACCAGGCGTCGCCTGCCAATTACCGCCTGAAGAAAAATAGAGTTATTAAATCAGTGGACCAGCAGTCACGCAACTGTTTTCTTTTTTCAATGGCACGGGGTTCTCCGCAGTTCGCGCCGGCCGTCCAAGAAATGGTCGGAGCACACACCACTGCTCTTCGATGGCAAGAATTATCTTTCCTGTTTAAATTCGCCAGCCACCGGCGTTGTAGGTCCGAAGCAGCGGGGAACCGGTGCAGCATAAACATGCCGCACCCACATTCATCCTGTTTGACAGCGCGGGTCTCGCAGATTATATCGGCGTTTATTTTACGTTTTTTTTTTGTTGTTATTTGTACAATTAATTACAGCACAGCGCTGCCCGGTCGATTCTTTTCTTGCATAGGCCATGTCACGCTCGAAAAGACGCTATAATATCAAAGCGGCGCCTAACATTGTCGAAACAACTTACCTCCGTACACTACGCACGTGCTTTCTCCACCCTCTGGTAACAGTTCACTCCGTGAAGCAGACGAGCTTTCGAGGAAGGGGTAAGCGGAGCGTTGGCGCAGCGCTCTGGTCCGAGAGTGTTTTTCCCGTTATGCATCGACTTACTTGGAACGGTGTATATAGAGAGAGTTTGGCCATTCGTTGGGAAGTACTGGAGGCAAAAGAGGAGACACCATTGGCTGAAAGCGGGTTGGGCGAGCTCCAGGTCCAAGGCGTCTTCACAAATTCGAACGTTGCCAGCCAGAAGCCGCCAATAATACCCTGGTGGTGGTAGCGAGAAACGAAATTAATAAGTTCGTCGGAGTAACTCTCGGTGACTGAAAATATGGTGCACGTGATCGATGTTTCGATCACGGTCATTGCTAATCATGGTGAGAGATATATAAAGGCATAAAATACATAAAGAGCGTGCGCGACTAGGAGAACGATTGACGTAGCACGTACGCCAGGCGCTGAGGGTCAGGAAACCGCCGTCCGAGAGGTCAGACTCTCCGAGCTAAACAGAGGTCGAGCGTGACATTCGTTTCTTTCATGTTTCTGCATGATCAGAATCGAAATATCACGTGAACCACATTTTCAACCATGATGAGTTACCTAATGCGCACTAATTAAAACTGTTTGTCGCTACCACCACTAGGGTATTATTATCGGCTTCTGGTTGGCCACGAGAGCTTGTCCAGGCCTGTTCCTGCGTCTGGTGCACGCCTTGGCCAACACCACCTCGACAGAAGGCCTCCGCACCGTCATCACAGCCAGATTTATCAAGGCCTGAGATTGGGCACGAGTGCTGTGTCAGTGTTCGTCTGGGGCTCGTGTCCAATCAGCGCCTCAAAGGTCGGGTTCGGGCCCAATAGCCGAGTTAGCGCCATCCGACTCTGATGACGTTTCAAGAAAGAAGAGGAAGCTATGCAGAGGCTTTCATTATTCTAGGTGGTGTTGCCCTGGCTCTGCCCACTCCTCCTGTTGACCAAAATCTCTCTGTCGACCGACCCGCGGCACGGCTCTCTTTACCAACACGGCCGGAAGGCCGCGCACGCGCAGAAGCTATGTGGGCAGAAGCGGCCAGTCTCTCCGTGTTTTCACCATTGCTTTGTGTGGCGTGCGCTCGTTGTTCACGATGTAGAGAGATTTATTTGTGCGTCGTATTTCCTGCCAACGTATGTCGTATATGCCCGACAATTTCAGCTCGCTGTCAGAGCCTGAACGGTAGCGGTATCGAGACAAACTGTGCGTGGACGGCGTTGCCTTTGACGATCCGTACGCCGTAAACAAGGACTGCTGGAGTTCCGACGTGAAGCTGCTGCCACCGACGGCGATGGCTCACGTCGCCGTTTATTTAGTTTTTGGGCCACACCTGTTCACTGCCGTCACGGTGCAGGCGTACAAGTCTCTCGAGGCCCACAATTACTTCGAGCCTGTTTCCGCGCTGCCGGCGGGATCAGCAGACCGTGGGTCTGCGGAGGTGTATTTTTGGCCGGTGCTTTGTGCGCGAACAGCGTGGGAACAAAGTCTGATTCGTCTCGATCAGACGACGGTTTCCCTGCATATAAGCAAGCCTCGAGACCGAGATTGATATGGAAGCCACACTTGCCTTCAAGAAAATGCTTGCCGCACAAACGGTCGTCCGCGCGAGGCGACTATTTGTGCGGCAAACAGTTATTGCGTAGGCAGTGCCGTCTCGCGGCGTACAGAGGCGTTGATGGACGAGGTGGAGGAATTAGTAAACACGACGGCCTCGGGGAGCGCTCCCGATAAACATAGAGTATAGAGGAGGCACTGATGTCGGGAATAGTTGAACCTTAACAACGTCTGGAACTCAGCGCGTGCCCTCTGCATTGCCAACCTCAGCGCGTGGCTATGATAAACACTGGTGGCATCTATACCACGTTTTCCCGCAGTAAAAGCAGAAATGGGCTACTGAAAAGAAAAACAAAAATTTAAATAATCTAATTGGGACGCGCGTGTCAAAAAATAAGTTTTACGTAAAAACAATTAGAGCAGTATTGACGGCGCGAGACTTATTGCAAATTCTGCGCGCAAAGTCCATGACGTCACGGAATAATCATACACTCTTTCCACCTCAACGAGATGGTTATACGCCTTTTCCACCTCAACATGATGGCCAAGCCGATCCACCTCTCCTCCACGTGCCCGAAATACAAAGAGAAAGAGAGAGAGAAAACAAGTGGGAAGGAGGTGACTCCTGACTAAATTGCTAAAACAAATGCTCTTCGCGTAAAATGTCTTTCTTGACATGCGTTTCCCAACAATCGTGTATCCACCATTCCAATATTTTCAAGTCCTTAGCCCAGCGTGCGATGTCCAAAGCACAGCACGCGCATGTTCGTCGCTTCGGAAAGCGAGCAAAGCGCTCGCCATATGCGCGAACACTGAACATGGAACCGGCCAGGAGCCCTTTTTTTTTTTTTTGTGGAAAGGTGAAAAGTCTACAGACGTTTTCACTGTTTACATAAATGACAGTCAACACTGTGGAAGCCACTGGTTCCCCTCCCTCAAGAGGTTGTAAACCGCGGACCTTCTGGCCAGAGTCGTCTGGCTTCGAGCCATGTTCGCTCCGCATCGTGTCGGGGAGAGTACGCCACCCTGCTGGCCTACACTCTCGCACTCCTACGCACGTCTCCCTTCTTCGGGAGACCACGGAGATCGCCCGGGACAGGGGGGCAAGGTTGCCACTGGGTTTGGAGTCAACGTAGCCAAATCACGTGCAGAAAGTAGCCAAAAGTAGGCGTTTTATTCGAGATTTCGCCAACAAGTCGCCACAGCAAATAGGTATTAAAACAAAACAAGAAATAGCCAACACTATATTAAAGCTTAATAACTAGCAGTGTTTAGTTTACTATACACACATGCCGGCCGCATTCGGGCGTAAATTGCATAAATGTTCAGAGGTTCACAAGCGTGAGGGTGAAGCACTTCAAACGCTTCAAAATTATATCAAACACTGCAGCGAAGTTTTAGTAGAAGCTGCTGGCCCCAGAATAGTTTGCAGTCATTGAAGCCAAGCTTTATTCTTAGGATTAACCCCAGAAGGTCAAGCTTCATCTTATTGCAAAGTTCCGTTTCGGTCAGCGCTACGTGGGAGAATACTCTCTCTGCTTCGGCATTTGAGACTGGAAGTGTCAGAATCTTGACAGTGCCAGAGATTACTCTGGGAAAGGGCATATAGCAGCAGCATCCCTGAAAACCAGTGCCTGGTACTAAAAGCTTAATGCAGAGCTCGTCTCGTTTGAGGCAAAAGCAGACCACAGTGGTCGGATCTCAGCTTCCAACTCATTTCTAGGAGTGCTGAAAAACTGAGAAGACAAGCTGAAAATTTCCCGGCAAGCATTGGGCCCCATTACAACCTCCAGGCAGTTTGTTTGAAGCCTGCGGAGTCCAGAGGTTGCGTTAGGAATGCGTTTACGCAGTTGACTCGCAATTTTTTCCAAAAGCTGAAAGCATCTTTCTGGAGTGCAAAGTTGCTCCTGGGGCAGGCAGCCCGCTCGTAGCAAGCCGTTCTGAAAATGCTGCCGCGAGGTCAGCTTGTACAGGATCTAGGTAAATGCCCTCCGTGTATTTTTTTTTTTTTTTATTCTTTTCAGTCATCCTGCCCGTTTCCACCATCTAAAGATACATGAACACAGCTTGCAGAACGAGCACGCTTTGGCCCGGAAACGTGTGTGTGCGATACTGCTTAGAGCCGTCACTGGCCGCCGAAAGTAGCCGAGAATTCACCAAATCGCCAAGTGTTACGTTTGGTAGCCAGGCGCCCCAAAAAGTAGCCAATTTGGCGAAAAGTAGCCACCAGTGGCAACCCTGCAGGGGGGCCTTCTCTCCTCCGAGTGGATGGCCGAGCAGTCCTAGATTGGATTCCGGGCGACGGCTCGAGGCGCGGCGTACGAGCTCGTCAGACCGGCGATGTCTCAACGCTAGCGTTTCCCCTGGCTCTGACAGTCGGCGTCCCCTCCTCTGAGTGAACGTCCGTCTGCCGACAGTCCTCGCCCGAACGCCCGCGACGACGGGTAGCGGCGTGAGCTCGGCCCAGCGGCGATGACTCTCCTCGCAACACCCCTTCGGCTCTCAGGACGGCGGGCGCTGCGGGTACTCTCTGTCCCCGGCTCGTTTGGCCTCAGTGCTTTGCTGGGGACACATGCTTCCCAATAAACGCTGTTGGATACCCGGATCATCGTTGTTGGCATGGCATTGGCGAAACCGGCAAGGCGACCGCCCTCGCTGGTAGCCGTCGGCAGCTCGGTGGGACGAGCATCGGGCTCCCCTTTTAGCACCGGTACCCGGTCGTAAAGGGACGTAATCCTCCCCAGAACACGCAGCAATGAACGTGCCCTCATGAGCTTTTGTGGAAAGACGCAACGTCGTGTGTTTCTCGAGCGCGCGCTACAGCGTTGGAGGTAGAGTCGTTACTGCCACCATCCTAGCTGTCTTTCACGAGGTAGCAGAACAGCACCTCAACGCAGGGTGACATTTTTCGTACTTATATTTTCAAGGTCTACTTTTTTTTTTTTGGAAAATATAGTAACACATACGTTACGATCGTTAGTGAATTTGCGCTAAGGCTTGCATGCATGTATACATATCTGCTGCAAGTCTCTCAGCGAAAGATCCTGATCTAGAAACGCTGCCTTTATCTGTCCTTAACATTTTTCCTGGTGGGATGGGTGGCCGGGCGGGCTAGAGCACACCAGCTCGGAGCACGAATTGAGAAGGATCGCGCTGCAGAACCCAGGATCCTGGGTTTAATCTCCACCCCTGCCCGTTTCGATCCGGACCGGATGAGCATCGTACCGGCGTGGGGCCATGTATCACTACTGCGTGTTAGCGGTTGCACAAAGCTGGCTAAATTTCTCATCTACAACATGGGAGACAAGTCGCCCGTTAAGGCAGACTAAGTTTTCACCATATTTCCTCAACACGCAGCTTCAGATCCCAAGTGGGGCCAAGTGGTTCACACATGCATTGCAATCGTAGTGCTGAGATAACGCAAAGTGAGCGCTACTGCAGTGCTTACTCAGCGTTCCATTGTGTGCAGGCAAGAAAACGCAGGGCGAAATGCAGCAGAGCTTTGATACAGCGTTGAGCCAGCGCTTTGTCCACAGCGCTTAACGCTGCGATTTGAGTGTGAGGATACGCCGCAGTCACGCTGCATACCAAAAGGCAGTGTGCAGACAGTGTCCGAGACGTGGTTGTTCCTTGTGTGACGGTCCCAAACGGTCGTGCATAAATTGCCTCCAGACGAATACTGGTAGAAAGCTAACCTGCTTAGAGCATGCGTGAGGATGTCGGGTCGTTTCATGCCAAAGGAGACGCGGCAAGGTTTTCATGTCTGGGATATGTACGAACGTATTAATTTGGATAAAGAAGCCTCTAAACTCCAAGATATTTCTGTTTTTGTTGTTGTTATTGTTGTTGTTTTTGTGAAAAAAAAAATTATTTTGCTCATATCATGCCCTAAATTTCTAGGATTTGTATAAAACCTATGTATTTAGGGAAAAAACATTGTAAAACAATGGTTTCTTGTCACACAAATGTGGGTGGGCGCCCAATTACTTAATGATGTGCCCTATCTTACATTAAGATAGAAACATTGGAAACCGCCATTTTGAGTCCAAATAGGAGATTCAAAAAGAAGATTTCTTTATTTTTTTTTTGTACTCAACTTAGATTTAGGTGTTATCTACATTTTTTTTTAATCTCATAAAGCTTTTTCTAACTCCTATTTGTACTCAAAATGGCGTCTTTCAATATTTATATTTTAATGTAAGATAAGGCATATCATTAAGTAATTAGGCGTCCACTTACATTTGTGTGATGAGAAACAGTTGTTTTACAGTGTTTTTCTTAAATACATAGGTTGTAGGCAAATCCCAAAAATACAAAGCATAATATTAACAAAAATAAAAATTATTTTTTCACAGACACAAAAAAGAAAACGTATTCACAGGTTTATTTATCCAAATTAGTTTTTTCGTGCATATCCGAGAAATGAAAAGGATGCCGCGTCTCCATTGGCATGGAATGACCCTGTCATTATGTTTGCACCGAACGACGCTTTATTAACGCGACAGCGTTAAGGAGCTAGTGTCGCAGAAAAGCCGGGGATGGTGGCGTGACGGGAAAATCCTGATTGGTCGATAGGGGCATGGCGTCACAGCCACATAACCTCGCGAGGGAATTTCGACGAACCCACAACGCTCACGTGAAGCGGGACGCCCCGTGTGGAATGAAAGTGATCAAAACATGACATGTAATGGCGAATTAAAGGTCACCGGATCTCGGAGCGCACTTGCGTTTCCGAGCATGGGAAGCGAATGAGAAGGTGATGCGAACGGGACCCGATAACGCTATCGCGTTCCACTCTTAATAGAAAAACTTAAAAGTCCTCCAATTATTATTATTATTACTTTTTTTTATGACGTACGATTAGTGGGATTGCGGCTTTTGAGGAACGCTCTTGTTGCTGTTTGGAGAAAAGAGCGCGCGCGGATTTCAAACGGCATACTGCATTCACGTGATCTGCGAGAGAGAAAGAGAAACCTTTCTTCTGACAACTCAAGCCTAAGTCGCGATGGTGATCTGCGAGGCCGAGATGAGGTGTCGACGAAAAGACGGCCGGGATGCCTGTCCAAACTGAGGCCACCAATTGGGTCCGGTCTGTTTGAACCAGCGAGACGAACATCGTGAATTGAACGACGCAATTCCAATTTCGTTTTTTTTTTTTCATCCCCTACCGTCTACGATTACTGTATACATTCAGTATTGCAGATGCCCATTTATCCCATTCAGGATATCTTTTATTATTATTACTTCTGTCTAGGGTAGATTACAGCTGCCTACTTGTTCGCTTATATAAGCCAACACAATTTCGAAATAATACCTGGCTCCCCTTCAAAATAAAAAAAATAAATAAAAAATTAACACCACACACGAATATACATCTACGCACCAAGGCTCTCCGTCTTCCTCTGAGAAATCCGAAACTCGAATCTTTGTGCGTGGGCCTCGCAGCAGAGCGCGGGAGCTCGAAAATACCGGATTGCCGCCAGAAGGTGCGCTAAAAGCTCGAGATGAACGCGATGCGCCTGCGCTACTTACCGGCAGCGGAGGCCCGAGCCGCCGTGCAATTTTAAGAGCGCGTGAAAGCCCAACTTCCGAGGTAGCACGGCGCAAAGTGCGCCCCTCGCTCGCGCGACGGATGGGACGAGTGCGGCGGTTCGCATTAGCGCGACTCGTCGTCACCGTCTGCTCTCTGCGCCCGACGCTGCCGCAGGAGAGAGCCCGAACCGCGGGGTGCCGCGGACAGCGCCGGTGCACTCAAAGAGCTGCGCCCGCGAGATGCGAGCAAAGGAAGCCGACACGCCCTTCGGAGGAAGGTCCGAGGGAGCCCCGACCTTCTTCCGAAGAGACGTCGGTACCAAGCCCCAGGGCCCCTGCGTTTAGGGAAAAGAACTACCCGTGTCTGTCTTTCAGCGGAGAAGGAGGTCTTGCTCGAGAAAAGTAGAATCAATACTACCAGGGCGGACACTGAGAAAACGGCGCCGCTCACTGAACGACGAGGAATCGAGATGGAAACGGAGCCGAACAAAAGGGCGACGGCTGCGTTTCATGGGCCCCACCGGCGTTTCGGAGCGCCGCCCGCCATTTCGTCACTTATTCACGGCGACTCCCAAATCAAGTTTGCCGATCGGTGGAACGTCGAAAATGGCAGCGCGCTCAGACGGCGAGTGTACGGGAGTCCGCAGTCTGGAAAGCTTTCCGAACCGAAGCCGGACGTCCCCGGTGCGTCGCCCAGCGACCGGCGTGCACGCGTCGTCCGGGCAGGGGTGACCAGTCAGCGAAAGGCCGGCGCGGCTTCGCCGGGCGAAACCCGCACCGGTGATAAAGATGTTTTAATTACTCGCTCAAGAGGAGCCCGCGGACTGCGCAGAAGACTGCGCCAGCTGCGAGGAGCATCTCGCAGAACGGTCCGGGGAAGCGGAGTAATTTTAAGGCTAATAACTCTTTCAGCGCTCGCAATTGGGCGACGACGATCATCGATCAACGTACTTTAATACGGGTGCATTATTCAAATTCTTGCGCCGATCGTACACGCGGAGGTCCCGGCAATTTGCTGTCGGCAGGAGGTTCCGCCGCGTGTCAAGATGGGCCTAATTTACGGCGTTAACGTAGCCCTTCTTTTTTTCTTTTCGTTTTTTCATCTTCGACGCCCGCGGGAGATTAAAGGAGATCGCCGCTAACACGGCTGCGTGCCGCACGACGCGTAAAGATGACTGCTCCGAAATTGACGAGCGCGGCTGACGCGGCACTGCTGACGCCGCGGCGGCGAGCAGCGAGGAGCCTCGACACTGGCGCTCTCAGATCGGAGCCCGGCTTCGAAGATTCACGGTCTCGGCGATCAGACCGAGTTGTCCGGGCACTCGAAAAGAAAATGACCGGTAACATACTTCCTTTTACGATGCACGCGGATCACACATGGCTGGAATGTGTTTTTTTAAGGGGCGTGGCTAATGAGTGCGCAGCGAATTCGCTCACGCTCCGCGCTTTCGGTTTACAAGAGAAGGGTCCGCCTCAATTTCGACAGAGAGAGAGAGAGCGCCCTTCCACTCTCATTGGAGCGAAAACTTGAGCATCGTTGCTACTTGCGTCTGCATGGTTCAACCACGGCCCTTCGTTGTGAGTCTGACCTGGAGACGCCGTGTAGATTTACGGCACTTTTGTCACTGGCTGCTCACGAAGCGGTACCACCTTGTGTTCATGCTTCTTGCTCTGTCTTTTGGCGTTCTTATCGTCTGATGCCGCCATTGGCTGTAGAGGGATCAGAAGGACGCACCACGCGTTTCCTAGGCTCTCAGTAACTACAGAGCAAATCGAATATCTGGAAACGTCTGATACAAAAGGTAACAGTCTTCGAGGCTCGTCAGTCAGCTTTTAAGCTTCATTTATAACAGTACGAAAATATTCTTCTCTCGCGTTCGAAGCAAGATTGTGGTTCTATAGTTAACTACACAGGTTCCTTCGAGCTATAGATGATACCGGCAGTCATTCATTCCCGCTCTCTGCGTGGCTTTTCCCACGAAGCATTTCAGAACATCCGGATCGCTTGGGAAGAGAGGGCTGGCATGCGGCGGCATCTGGCAGCGGCATCTAAGTGTCTGCGTCGGCAGCCCGGAACATTTAGTTGGGCACGCTGGCGTACGTGCCAGCGTGCCCAACTATCTCTAGAAATTGCGCATCGTGTTTAATTGCTGGGGTCGAATGGCGTCATCGGCAGTCATCTTCATGGCGTCTGTGATACCGCACTGCAGCTTCAGCAGCACGTGGAATAAAGCCCCCCCCCCCCCCCCACTGCAGGCTCAAACCTATCACTCCTGTCGGTTTTGCTGCAAGGTCAGTGTGATGAGCAGTCACGGTAATCACTACTGCATGGTGCACGTTAACAACCCCAGGTTACCAGTCATATACTGGACGTATGCACACCAACTCGACTCTCTGACGTCACGCTGCTGCGGTGACGCTGCTGTCCGCACTGCGCATGACCAGACGCTTGACCTCACGCGAATATGGTTTCTGGGCGCGCGCAACACCTGGTGCGGTCAAACGCCCGCTTGTTTGGAAACAGCGTTTCGAGGAATGTAGCGTAGGCCGACATTGAGAAGTACAGTTGCAACATTCGGCAAATTATTACGTATACGCTGTTGCTCTGTATTTTGCATAGTCCATGTTGTCTTTCGTCCTTGAGAAGGCTACCGATTTTAAATAGAGATCAACCCACAGAACCATTAGGAGATCAAATCAATTTTCACGTTTCTGTTGATTTTTTTTTTTCGTTGTAATAAATTTTTACGACCGCTCCCATCAAAAATAAAAAGACATCCCTGATCATATGACCATCCGCAGAGTAAAAGCGCGTGTTCGCAAACGAAATGCGTAGGCACGATAAATGAAGGAAATTTAATATCGCCGAGATTTATAGCGAGACAGCTTAGGTCGGGTGTCTTGATCATGCGGGCACCGAAGAATAGAAAATCGCAGACGGCGACCGCACTAAGGAATCGTTTACATTTTATTCGCGAATCCCGCCAAGAAACCGAAGGAGCGTGGCCGTGATGAGCATGCTTTCCCTTCCAAAAATTATCATTGAGTTTCAATTGAGCTTCTAATGTAATTCTTATTCGGCCTGATTTGCTTGGCAACAAACTCAGTGGCGCCATCTATTGAATAGCCCTGGCATACTTCGGGTTCGGATATATATATATATATATATTTTTTTTTTGCGTATTATTCTTTCATTATAAGAGTGAATTATGTGAAACAGTGGCATAAGCTGCCATTTTCCCGAAAATACCGTCTATAGATTTTATCTCGCAAATACTGTGAGAACCGAAAGTGTTTGAGGGATGTCTGCACCCTGGCGCCAACACGTTTAAACTCACGCGAGAAAGAGCGAATAGAGTCAATTGAACCTCAATATAAACTCAACCTCTACTTACTTTGTTGATAAGAAACTCAATATCTATTTTATGAAATTTATTCGTTAGGAATGTAATTGAGTTTGGTCATTTGGAACTCAGTATATATTATCTTAAATTAACTCCTTAGGAATCCAATTGAGTTTGGTCATTAAGAACTCAACGTCTATTCTAACGAATTTACTCATTAGGAATGCCATTGAGTTTGATCTTTAAAAACTCACTATTTATTCTTTTGAATTCACTCATTGGGAATTTCAATCAGTTTGGCCATTAAAAACTCAGTATATTTTCTTTGAATTTACCCATTAGGAATGCAAATAAGTTTGGTCATTAAATACACGATATTCATTCTTTTGAATTTAGTCAATAGATATGCGAATGTGTTTAGTTCTCAGAAAATCAATATAAATTATTTGAATTAACTCATTCGATATGCAGTTGAGCTCGGCCATTAAGAAATTAATATACATTTTTGAATGTTCTTATTACATATGGAATTGACTTTGTCCATTAAGAACTCAATATTCAATCTATTGAATTCACTCTTTAGATGTGCGAACGATATTTATCGTTAAGAACTCAATATTCATTATATTGAATTTACTCATTACATTTGAAAATTAGGTTTTTCATTAAAAGTTCAATATCCCTTATATTTAATTGACTCATTAAATATGTAAAGAGTTTTATCATTAAGAACTCAATATTCAATATTTTGAGCTCACCCACCAGAGGCGTACTTGTGTTATATCATTTCTTCGTCTCCTCCTTAGAGGTTCAAATTAGTTTTCATCGGTGGCTTTTAGACAGTCGCTGATTTTTTACCACAGAATGACAGTTGACTTTCTGTAGCAAGTGTCAGTAGAAAAACAGCAGACTTTCTGTTGACTCCTTATTGAACTCATCATTGACTTTGTGTCAGAAGTTTACACTAAATTTCCCTATATCAACACCTCCGTGATAGCGAAGCCTAAGTCACTAAAGAAGGCCATTGTAGGCCAGAGATGGGGACGCGACTACGGCGTCAGCGTTCGGCTAAGAGTCGTGTTCTCACCGATTGGACACGAGTTCCAACCAAACGCTGACGCAGCACTCAGGTCCAATCTCTGGCCTACAGCGACCTTCTTTAGTGACGCAGGGAAACACTTAGGCTTTCTTATCTAGGTGGTGCTAGTCACTGACAAGGCGAGAACGACAGGGAGGAGCTTCACTTGTCCTGCCTCCAGCCCGCGCCTCCCACCTTCAAAAACGCTTTGACGAGCCGTGCCCATCGAGCGCGCGCTCGCTGTCAAACGCATAAAGCGAGTGCTGGAGGCCGGGTGTTCGAAAGACACGCCATGCCATTCTCACTCTGTTAGTGACTATATTGACTTCGTTAAGCCTATTGAACTAGTCACTTGGTAAAGAAAAGAAACAATGATAAAGATCCTTTAAAGCGGAACAACCGTGACTCGTCTCGTCATGAGTGGTGATGTGCAGTGCTATGCAGAGAAGCGGTAACATACCCGCTGCTTTTGTGGATTTAGCGACTGGACCGAATGATTATTGCTAGCTAAAGAACGTGAAGCCTTGTTTGGCTATCTGTTCAGCGTTTCGTGAAGCCCAGATGAGAGCGTGGACGCGAGGCTCGGCACTGATTGGTTGACGGGTGGGAGAAGAGGAGTGAGGTGCTTGACGCTGATTGATTAACGGCGAGGTCATATGACGAGAGGGGTAGGCTAGGAGGAGCTCGACCACATGTGCGCTCTGATGGAGAGAAGCTCAAAAGTATACGGAAGGCTCTGGTAGATCGCCAGGTTTATCAGCCTGATTAACGGTAGTATCGCTTCATTCTAGGAACAACTAGGGTGCCTACATGTACGCTTGGCTTAGAGTGAAGATAACTGTCCAGCTTGTTCCGAACTTTTGTTTTGTTTTGTTTTGAAGAGCGTGAAAGAGCGCGTCCCTGCACGCGCTCTTGGCGCTGACTGTGCTACGGCGACATTTGGTTGGGGGGATCGGTAGCGCACACCAGCTCGGAGCACGTGAAGCGAAAGCTCGCGCTGCAGAACCCAGGGATCTTGGGTTCGAGCCCCACCCCTGCCCGTTTCGATCTGGATGAGCATCGTACCGGCGTGCGGTTGTGTATCCCTACTGCGTGGTACATGTTAAAGACCCCAGGCTAGCGGTTGTACCGCACTGGCTAAATTTCTCATCTACAGCTGGGAGACTCGTCGCTCCTCTGAGGCAGACCAAGTTCTAGACTGTATAAACATACACACAACCCAATTTTTTTACATTTGGTTCTCGACTATTTCTTTTTATTTTCTCTGTGAGCGTGTGCTGTCGTCATGGGGTACTACAAAGGATGGTATCACCATAAACAGAAGGGCATTGCGGTAAAGCCCCTTGATAAAGGTGTTTTTTACAAGTACCGCCAACCATTGTTGTGGAAACGCGCATGGCACGTGCCACCAGCGGGTGCTCCGCCACCATTCGCTTCCAAGGGCAGCTCCTTTCAGTGCTGCGCCGCCGTTTGCTTCCAAGGGCTGCTCGAGACACGGGCCTCGCGTACTGGCGCATTTAACGCAACTTGCAAGGCAAACCATAGCCTCCTCGGGGTATTCACACGAGGGAGAAATCCCGGGGATTTCTCCCCGGCACGCGCGAATCACGAGATAAAAACGCGAGGCTTTTGCACATCGCAAAGCCTGACGTTTTCGTCGTGGGATGCGCGTGCCGGGGAGAAATCCCCGGGATTTCTCCCTCGTGTGAATACCCCTTATACTGACAAAGCCTGGCAGATCGCGACCAGACGCGGCCGCCGAAAGTGAAAAGGTAGGGAGGCAGACAAAAGGCATGTAACGGGCGCCCAGCTGCGGCGAGACGTCAAAACACACTTGTCCCGAGCGATGAAATGTCCGCTCGTTCTTCTCGTGTTCCTCGGGCTACCGCTTCTTTTCTAGTCGGGTTTGAAAAGCATATTTCGTGTCCTCGCCGCTGCAAAAGCTGTGCGCTGACTACAGGCTCCCCGAGAAATGCTCAGTGCTACCAGATCCTCGGCGCTCCAAATCTGCGACCGGGCAGTCTATTGCTCCGTCATCGAACTGCCAGGCTTTGTGAGTATAGAGAAAGCTATGGGCAAACGCAAAAACATTGAGGGGCTTTACATTGAGGCACCCTAGGAACAGGAATCAAGTGTGCACATGATGAAGAGAGCCGTGAATGTGTGTCGCCCTTTTTGGAGGCGCAGAGGCGGACGGCGGAAAGGGAGTCCCCGTGAGCGTAGGCGTCTGGCGTCTGGTAACTCAAAGTTTCGCTAAACGCTCGTGGTGCTTGAACGTTTCACGTATGCAACACAATCGCCTAGCGATTTGCCACAATTTTGTTTTACGGGATATAATTCATTCACTTTGAAATTTTGTTTACAATTTATCAAACTTCGGAGGTCGAAATAACATAGGAACTTTAATAAATGCTCAGGTGGTCACCGGCCAAATCAATACCTTCAATATGTAGGGTATGAACGTTTTTTGTCTCCTGTTGTTCTCAGTTAGGTTGGTTCCGTATCTGGTATGCGGGACGAAAATATAATAAAAAAATTCAACTTGGAATATGCGAGAAAATATGGGTGAGGCAGAACAAGAATGTATGACAATCACGCATTTTTCGTAAACACCTTCCAGCGGCGTGTACAGATCAAAACGATGTTTTAACGCATACCAGATGTGACGACATTCAAGATGGCTGCGCCCTTGTGGAAAAGGTGTATAAGTGGAATAGACAACGGGAGAGTGATTCGAATGTGGCGAGTGCTTCGATCATTTGTTGTTTCTTTTCGTTTCCTCCACGTGCTTCGTTTCCTCCGTGTGCTCCCCCCCCCCCCTCCCCCTCTTATGTTCTACATTCAGGAATTATAGACACTTTCACAATACATTGCAGGGTTTTTGTTTTTTTCAAATACAGTTCCAAAACTTTAATTGAAACAATCCCAAAAACCTTTATTGAAATTCAATTGCTAAAATATAATTGACACAGTCACCAAAACTTATATTTATATTCGATTGCTAAAATTCATTTGAAACGCAGTGGCCAATATTGTACGAAGACTCAATAGGAACACAAGAAAAAAACTATTCAGTTTCAGTTGAGATCAACACTTTGTATTAGGTGAATTCTTTACAATTTCAATTAAAACGTGTTTCATTTTTTTCTAGGGGCAACGTCGGGATTACCGGTAGCGAACAAAGACAGTCGCTTCAGAGGACTATCCGCTAATGCTTTTGTAGGCCTGTTGTTGCACTTTATACGCGAAACAATGTGCGCGAGAATTTTATTTATTCGCGTCCCTTTTTACAGCTCTTTGTAGATATTTGAAATTTAAGCATAATATCCCTTTCAAAATGCACGAAAGATCAGCGAGTGAGAAAATTACTTATCTTAAAGTATCTATAACTATAATGTGTTTTTTCATCGAATTTTGATTCCCGTCTTGCATGTTTAGAACCTGAATATAATACTCCGTTCAAAATACGCAAAAAATCAACGCGAGAGAAAATGTTCTTAACGTATTTATTCACATAAATGTTTGTTTTTTTCATCAAATTTTAATTTGCTTTTTGTAAGGTTCAAAAATGTTTTATCCGGAACAGATCTTCGACTGAACTAAGTAAAGTCTCAGTTTCTATCGTATGCAATGCACTAGTGCGTTGAGATTAGCGCTAAGGTCACACACGGTGACTTTCTACTCCTCATCCTGAATATACATCCCCAGAGGGAGGCAGAGCCCCATGCTTTCGGCCCTTTGTTGTCGGCATTATTACAAACCAGGCGGTGCCCTGAAACACACTGAAAACCCAAAAGCTGTCTCAGAAGAAGGAAACTCACTGTGGACATAAAGAGGGAGATTATGAGAGGTCATTTGTATCTAGCAAAGAGGAGGGAAAGATCAAGGACAAGGTCGCGGCGCTTGAATTGCAAGAAGCAGATTTATTACTACAAGACCCTTTTGCACGGTGGGGAATATGGTTTTATCGAAGAAACAACCGTCCTCCGTAGTTTTGGACAATACTAGCCGTAATCGCCTACACCTAACCTGGAATTCACAAATTGGACATTAAAAGTTTAGACGGCATCAGGGCTGTCTGCCATAGTAAGGCAACGCTGGTTAACGCTGTAGATAAAACATCTGGTTAGTGCAGTACTACTGCTAGCCTGGGGTCTTTAATTCTTTCCTGACCGCGCCCATAGGCCACCGATCACCGGTGATCCATGGTTTCCAAGCGCCGTCAAGAAATCATTTAGTGAACAAAATTATGTTTTATAATCTCGTGAATACTCTAGTTTCAGTTTCAACGTAGATATAAGATTTATCACACGCTGCTGGGCTGTCGAAAATAGTCGTGGGAACGGTGGTTGCACCTTTCTAACATGGCTAACTGCTTGCATTATTCTTCGTAAGAAAGGTGGCATTATTTACATAATTGAACTGTATTTTAGCATATCTTTTAGACCACAAGAGCTCTGGGGACACTTGAAATGATGTTATAGGGTTGACTAACAGATGGTTGTCGGTAAACATGACTATAATTTTCAAGGCTGTCCTAAGCCGGCGTGCACGATTTATGTTCCCAACAAGGCGCACAAATATTCTAAATGCGAGGGAACTGCAATCGAGTCTATGACAAAGCCAAGGTAGAGCACAAAGAAAGCATTCTGCTGGGGATGTGAGGTATACTCTCTGTGTTTCACCATTATAAGCACTCCGTCGTTGAAAACCACACGCGTTACGGAGGTAAACTCTCCGACGAACCGAAAATAGACAACGTCAGTCAGAGTACACGAACTTTCAGAAACCGTTTTTGTGGGGCACATCTTGTATATTCCGAATGTTCCTTATTTGTCTTTTAATTTGACATAGCTGTAGAAGTTTCGGCGTTTATTTTTTTTTTCTCACACATTATAGTAAACTCTGCTCCTTTCGAAAAAACAACTAATTGGCCACATTTTGATGTGTCATATTGCTCCATACGCAAGTTAGGAAACTAAAAGCGTTTGAACGGATCTTTTGAAAATTGCTACTTTTCCCGTGGTGAGGAAAGAGTGTAAAGCCAATGCCAATGCTCATACATTATACAAAAGCAAGTCTTCAAATACGAGTAAAATGCGTAGTTCGAAGGCCGCGTGCCAAGTTTCTTCTTGGACTCATTCCCATGCGGCATTCGAAGCACGGATGACTCGGGTTCGAATCAGTATGCAGACTGTCTTCTGTATGATGTGTGACACCGGCTTTACGTGTATTACGCCCGCACGCAAGTACGATGCTCATCCATATTGAACGGGGCAAACCCCAGAAAGTGTCCTTATTCGACGACGCGAGCTTTAGCTCCAGGTGTTCCGAGCTGCGGTGCGCTAACATTTCCGGCCACCGATCTCTCCGTCAGGAATGCTGCGGAGAACAACTCAACTGTAGCTACGGTTGACGCTTACTTGAAACCGAACGAAGGCTGCCGGCCCGAGCTTGAAATCATACCACGCGCTGACTCAGTATCTCGTGCGCTAAAACAGGTTCCAAAGCTAGGAACTCGTTGTGTTCGATGTTGTTAGAGCGCATGCTTCGCCAGGCTGTGTGGTCACGAGTAAACGGCCATGGTTAAACGGAACTAGAGTTCCTGTATAGGCTCCCTACGGAAGCCAGAGCTGCGCGTTCATGCATGGCATGTGGATACAGTTCCTCACGTGACTGAATTCGGCGAATAGGAGCGCCGCGCGTTCGAGGCGCGCGGCGCGCTCAAAAGCCGGGGAACGTACGCCGGGGCGCGTGCAACGTCTACTTTGCTGCACGACACTTGATACGGCTTCTCACATGATCGGATCTCGGCGAGTAGCGGCGAGGGCGGCACGCGGCACGTGGAATCAAACGCGCAACTCTGGCTCCCGTAGGGAGCCTATGCAGGAACTCTAAACGAAACATCTCAGCGCCATTGTATCCGGCACAAAAGGTAAATGCTGCGCCGTGCCGGTGGAACCATGTATTCGGTTCTCGCTCTATTTTGCGATGGAAGGTTTTATTTTTCAACTTTGGATGACGCAATTGTGGACTTGTAATAAGAAACTCGGCAATTCAAGCCCCCTCAGACGGACACTGCGCCTATCGGTGTGCGCTGGCCCGCCGATCTTTTAAAAAAGTTCGTTGTGAAGACTTTTAAGTGCCCATCTGACAGGGCTATAAGTTTTTATACTTGGAGTAGAAATGAATCACACAGCTCAAAAGCAGGGGAAAATATATAAGAAAAACAATTGTCGTTGTTGTTGTTGTTGTTTTCAAGGGGGGGGGGGGGGGGGGGGGTGTGGTGGGGGGGGGGGGGGAGGGGTCTGCAAAGAGATGTGACGTCACGAACGAAGGGTACATTCTTTTCCCGCTAAATATATCTGGCAATTTAATCTCGAAACTCTACGGAGGCGCCGTCTCTGTTCGTAATAGCTTGCCAGGACTTTGCGATATCTTAAGAGAAATACATTAGGTAATAAAAACCCATAATTCCCTTGAATTAAAGAAAAACAAAAAAAAAAAAAAAAACACGAACGTCTTAGAAACATCCTCTGTCATTAAGATTTCCCATAGTCAGCCTCTGTTTCTTTTACCTACGTACGTGATATGACCCACTAGATCAGTCATGATGTGAACCTATAGGAAGTCAGCTCGGAATCCTAAAAGAGTGTTTCGCATAGGCGACTCTTTGAAACAATAGGTATAATTTACTGTCTCAGTGCGGCAAAAAGCCCTTGGACATAACACGCAATTCAACTGCCGTCCACGTTTTCTTTTTTTTTTTTTCTTTTTTTTTGTGCCGCACTAGAAATTGTTTTGTTTGTTGGTTTATACATCGAGATGTTAGTCAGCCCGAGTGGGCGTTTAGAATGTCCACAGTAGGTGAGAGCCAGGGCAGTACCACTGCCAGCCTGCGGTCTTTAGCGTGCATCACGCAGTATTGGCACACGACGACACACCGGCACGATGCACATCCAATCTGTTCGATACATACGGGCAGGGATGGGGACTAAATCTGCGGCGCGAGCTTTGACTCCACACGCTAACACACTCGGCCATCGAATCCCCTGCCGCACCAGCGTCGCTTTCACCGCAGAACTACAGAAATCGCACCCCGATCGGACAAGCTAACACAATGCGAAAAGGTTTTAAAGCTTTACGCTATTGCTTTTTATATCGCTGGTGCGCAGCCAAGAAAGTGTAATCAGTAAATATGTAAAAAAAAGTGAAAGAAAACGAGAAATATAAAGTTTATATGCAGAGGAATTTTGGCACTAAAATAAGTTCCAAAAGGAAATGAGACCCCCGAACGAGAAACATACATAATTTAGTACAAACTAAATGTGGTCGCTTGAATATTTATTAGATCATTATGTTGGAAACACCTGTCTTCACATTTAGTAATTCAAATGGTTTCCACTCTGAAAACAACAACATAACAAACACACATACACACACACGCACGCCACGTAGAAAACACACACACACACACAGGGATGGGCAGTATTTCAAATACAAGTATTTGAAATACGTATTTCAAATACTTTGTGTATTTTGCATTTGTATTTAATTACAAATCGGGTAATGTATTTGACGTGTGTATTTAAATACTAAAACGCGGGTATTTGAAATACAATTGTAATTAAATACAATTTTGTGCGCGAAAATACATTTCTCAAATTCATTGTTACGACTCGTTTTGCTCATCCTAAGACGTGTCCTAAGCTGCTCTTTCTTCATCTCAACGTCAACGGCAACAACAAACCAAGAAACTCTTTATCTTTTCATACACCAGTCCTGTTTCTCGTCTCGCTCGCAGCTCACCGCGGGCGCCCGGGCACGGCGGGCAAGCATAGCCATAGTTGAGACCTTGAAACCACAGTGGTTGAAACTGTTGAAACTGCCAGCCTGCTGCTGCTGCACGCCTGCCCGGGACCCCGACCTGAGGGCGCCGTCTGTGCACTGTCAGGGAGATCGGAATCGAACGCCTCGTGCAAAAGGGAGCCGGAGACGAGCCATCCTTGCAGAAACAGACTCCTTGCTCCCTCCCCCTCTCCCCCCTTCCCCCCCTCCCGCTCTTTTTTCTACACACACACACACGCGCGCGCGCACAGAGCCGATAGAGCACACGAAAAGCAAATAGCACAATACAACGTTCTCGATGACCGAAGCCATGGAGCCTAGGGGCTTGGAAGTCCAGGGTGTCTAGAAATGGTGAGGGGGCTTTTTTCTTTTCTTTATTTGTTGATTTTGCAAAGGACTTCCACGTTTTCTGACATGCAACAGTGTTAGTGCTAGTGCCTCCTGCCACGAGATTCGTTCGGATGAGTGGGGCGCTTGTCACAGTGCACGCTTTTCTTCGCGGGAGCTCGACGGAAGGGTAAGTTTTCAGAGCGGCGCTAAGTGGTTGATGGCGCTTAGTGGTTGGTTTCCTATTCGCAAATCCAAAGAAGTCGCCGCTATCTAGTGGTCGATACATGACGCGTTGAAACGAAGAGCTCGCGGCGATTGGAATGCGCAGCGAAAGCTGGCGCAGCCTAGGGAACGAAACTTGAAACAGAGGAGCGAGTTTAAAAGAGCACATAGTTGGGGTTGCGAATATCCTAACTCGTGAATTCATTGCTTTTTCGAAGTGTAGACATTTCGCAAAGATTCGTACAGCTGGAACGCGTGGCCTTAGAAACCCAAGTCCTAGTAGTTACCCCTTCCCTCTGACAGGTTGCCGGCCTCTACGCCTCAGTAAGATACGCCGCAGTAAAAAAAATGTTCCCGTACTGACCGTTTGCACGATTGCGGATTGGCTGCTGATAACTTCGAAACGACTTTTTGGTTTGTGTTTAATTTCATTTAGTTTTATTTCCGCAATCTTAATATCTTGTGAGCAAAATTGATGTATGTGAGCCAAACTGATGTGCTGTCGTGAAAGTACTTAACAACATCACGCAAGCCTGCGTTTTTTTTGTTTTTTTTTCTTTCTTTCTCTTTCTTCGAGGAGCGCTTGCTTGGTGAGTTGCTAAAGAACTAGAGCTGGTGTGA
Organism: Ixodes scapularis; assembly: GCF_016920785.2. Lineage (NCBI taxonomy): Eukaryota > Metazoa > Arthropoda > Arachnida > Ixodida > Ixodidae > Ixodes > Ixodes scapularis. The sequence continues at coordinate 57,119,223 of NW_024609884.1, forward strand.
CGGCCAGTCCATGTGGACCGCACGGGGGGGCAGCCCGTCGACGCAAGTGAAATGCCGTTATCATCTCCCTGGTTGACAGCGTGGTTTGGGTGAAAGGACAGAGCTGATTTCGCAAAAAAAGAAGAAGAAGAAGAGAAAAAAAAAGAGGTTGCTGATTAATACATTGCTTCTTTTGACAGCGTTTCGCGGCGTCCGTCTATAGATTTCGTTTTTGTTTTTCTTTTTAGTCAACCCGCGCTATTCGCCTCGAGGTCCAGTTTCTAAAGCGGGGACATGTGCTTTTGTTTATACATGGTTTCCTATGGGCATTCTCTCGTGAACGCAGAGCAGATGACCACAACCGTCCCCGCTTTCAACGTGAACCACAAGCAACGCTAGAGACGCGAGATCTTGGCTTGAGACGCTGCGTTTAGCTAGACGCTAAATTAGCGCCTTTTTGAGCTTCGACCACGCGTCTGTAGCCTTCACTGTGCTCCAATTGAGTGCAAATTGAGGCACCGTGCGCGTGACGGTTCGATCTTGAGGCGAATACTGCGTTTTGGTCGGAGCGCAGCGGAACTACGCGCCATCCCACCCAATCCAGCGTTGAGAGCGCGTGAAGAGGCCTTGAGCTCCGCGTGTCGCTCGTCCCAACCGTAAGGTCACGTGATACTCTGCCGGCGCTGGGTTGGCTGGGATGGCCCGCAGGGTTCGATGCGCTCTGACTGAACGTGAAACAAAGTCGACCCCGCGGGGGAGGCACTCACTTGATCGAATGACGTTTTAGCGAACGCCCACGTTTCACCGAATGACACTTTAGCGAACAGTCGGCCGCCGCGAAGCGGCGTTTACGGGTGGGACAAGTGGGTTCACATTTTTGTAATGAGCCGCCGCAGACTGTCGCCACAAAGCGGCGTAAAGCGCAGCGCGGCGGATGGGTTAACGCGCGCCCCCGTTATTCGCTAAAACGTCGGTTCGCTCAAATGTCGCTGTTCACTAAAATGTCATTCGCTCATGTGATATGGACCCCGTCCTTTTGCGATAGCACCTTTGCCGTGACATGAGAAAAGAACATCGTCCAATCAGCTGGAAAAATGGCGACGCTTGTGTTCGTTCTCGGTGTTAATACCGGACTGACAGTTCGTCAGCAGAAGTAAAAGCGATATCATATGACGTTCTGTCGTCTTTGAAAGACCGCCCCATGTTAGTTTTATACACAAAAGGCCTTTTTCTACACATACAGGGACAGGGCATGGCTGATTCATCGTCAACGTCGTCAGAGGCGAAAAATCCGAATATCCTTGATGGAAAATTTTTTAAGGTCATTGCGGAAGAAGACAAGCACGTAAAGGCCATCTGCCAGTCATGCCAAAAGACTATTTCAGGGTCACGGTCGGCAACTTCCAACTTTAGGACACATTTGAAGGTATCCTAATTTTCATTTAGATCTTGAGCTTTTTATTTTGGGTCACTGTTTTTACCTTATCATTATTATAATTCTGTTTATTTGGCCTAGCGTATTCATCCTCTCGTTCTTGTCGAGTACGATGAGCACGTGCGGCGTGATCCGAACCAAAAAAAGAGACAATGCACCGCTGGCCCAGAACCAGCTCTCAAGCAAACGAGGCTCGTGCTTGCGACTGTCCCAAGTGCTCCCGTGGTCACGCAGACCAAGTTCGACAGTTTATTGACGGATCTGATTGTGAAAGGGATGCTTCCTTTGACCTTCGTCGAGCAGCCAGAGTTTGTGGCCTTCGTCAAAGGTGCGTTTTTATGGCCTTCAGCTTGGCTTGTGTATTTTAGTTATTGTAGAGTGATTATGTCATCGTATTTTAGTTTTGTTTGGCATATTTTAGTTATTGTAGACTGATTATGTCATCGAATTTTAGTTTTGTTTTGTTTGGCATATTTTTATACTTCCTTTTAGGTACTTGCCCAGCAACCATAAATGTCATGTCGAGAAGAACTCTGGGTCGCAGAGTCGACTCTGACTACGATGCCCATCTCGAAAGAGTTAGGGCGGCACTTAAAATGCCGCTGTACGTGTGTCTTACGGCCGATGTGTGGTCAACGTCAACTAAGAGCTACCTGGGTGTGACGGCCCACTGGGTATTCACTATTTATCTTGTCATACTTTTTCTTAAATATGCGGCCACCTGGCCTGTGTTCTGTAAAATAATTTTTATACCGCATTATTATAGCCTCTTCGACCGGATTTGGTTGCAGATATCGGAAGCGACACTAGAACGACAATCCGCCGCACTTGCCTGTAGGAGATTTGCTGGCACCCACTCCTACGACAGAGTCGCCGAGTTGCTCTCGGACGTTTGCACAGACTACTGCCTGCCTACAGGAAAGATTACTGGCACGGTCACGGATAACGCAACAAATTTTGTGAAGGCATTCAAGGAATTTGGCGTAACGGCCTTCGAAGAAGCGTGTGCTGCAGGTATAGGCAAGCTCTAAGAGTTGAGAGTTTAGACCTTTTACAACCAAACTATATTGTGCCTGGATTTTTTTTTTAACAGATTCCGAGGATTTTGAGCTCGTCACGTTTGAGGAGATCGAGCCCCCAGGCCCGCTTTTGTCACAGCACCTGCGGTGCGCCTGTCACACGCTCAGTTTAATCGCAACGGCGGACGTCAAGAAAGCTATCAGTGCGAACCATGCTTTGAACCGCCTCCATTCCAGCGTCATGAGTAAGTGCTCGAAATACTGGGGCGCCTCGGGTCGGCCAAAATCAGCGGAAGTCGTTACATCTATCCTTGGCAAGCAACTACCAGCCCCTTGCATCACTCGCTGGAACTCTCTGCACCACGCCTTGGACGTCCTCACCCAGAACAAGGAGAAATTACAAGACCTCTCGAACGAGCTCCAGCTACCCTCCTTGAAGTCCTCGGAGATTGAGTTTATTGAGGAATATTGTACCATACTCAAGCCAATTGCTACAGGTAGATAGTGTGTAATGCTCAACAACCTAATTAGCTCGAAATTTATGATATGAATAATAGCCTGCCACAAAGCGAAATAAAGCAGCAACGCAGGCGAGTTGGTTCATGACTTAATAAATTAAAAACAGTGCGCAAAAAAGAAAGGACCTAAAAAAAGAACCACACAGGACGAGTGCGTCCTGTCTTGCACGCTGCTTTAATTTTGTATGCCATAAAGTAATATACATAACGTGGACAATAATTGCTTTATAACGTGCGTGCCTTCACCTCTTTTATTTTATGTCGCGCATACTAGTTCATTGTACTCACAGTTCACTCATTAATTTCAGCGCTTGATCGCCTGCAAGGAAGCAGCAACAGTGGTTACTACGGCGAGTTGCTTCCGGTGTTGTTCACGGTCCGAGCGAAGCTGGAACAAGTTCGGGAAAATTTACAAAGTCCGCACACGGAAAAGATCGCACAGGCTGCCCTGGACAGTCTGGAGAGACGTTTCCAGAGGTGGTTGTGCCTGGGTGACAAGCCAGCCATTATCGCTTCTTGTAGTCACCCGTATTTTAAGACCCGTTGGATGCCACGCGATGGTTCGCATGACATCAGCGATCTCCTTGTGCAGGCTGCGCAGGATCTGTCTACAGGGTCTACTGGGAACTGTGCGCCACAACCCGATGAAAGCGACGCATTCTTTAACTTTGCGGGTCACACTCCCTCGACCGCGACGTCGAGCGCATTCAGCGTACGTTTTGAGGTGTTCCGTTACTTGCAGGACACGCGCACCTCGATCACAATGCTGCATGAGTACCCTGCTGTGAAACGCGTCTTTTTGAGGTACAATACAAACTTAAGTTCGTCTGCCCCCGTAGAGCGCCTATTTTCCCTTGGCAGCCTTATTCGTTGCCCCAACAGGCGTCGTCTCAGCGACACGTTGTTCGAAAAGCTTCTGCTGCTGAAGTCTTACTAGTCGAAACTTGATTAGCACGCACCAAAATTACACTGTATTGAGAAGGTCTCCTCTTTAATGTTGCACTTGCCTCTATTATGTTAAATAAATGTTATTGCCAAAGTTACAATTCTTGTTTTTATGCATGTGGTTGTAAGATATAGTCTCCATCCTTTATTTGACCATGGGGCTTTTAAAGGCACTGTCCAGAGCAGGAAGAAAACTATGTTCTGCACCGAATGCAGTGTCTCTCAATCAAGCACAAGCGTTTAGTGACTGTGATTACGGTGCTAGTCGAGGGCAAGAATAGTGACGTAATCGACGTTCACAGGCAGACTGGCTAAATAAGTGCCTGTGACAACTTGTGATGCTTTCCAGCCTGATTTCCATCCATATTTTTGCCTGGAATATTCTAAATGCGCGGGTCGCCCAGATTTTTGTAACTGGTGCGAGTTGCAACAATAAAAAATTCTCTGGCTAGTGCTGCGCCTTGGTCGTCTCGGTTCTTTGTTGGTCTCTACCAAAATGTAATCGACAAAAAAAGCTGCTTGAAACTGTACTTTTTTCACCTATTACGTCCAAGCTGATTGCATTTTTTTTTGTGATTATATTTCTATTACGGTAATAGAGCCTCGCACACTAACTCCCGAGTGTGCGATGCAAAATTAAAATGAGATACTCAGAAACCCGTTGCCGGTGCCCTGAAGTCGCTGACGCAAATTTTTAGGAATGTATTTGGAAAAGTATTTGGAGGAGACCAAATACATTTGGTTGTATTTGTATTTTGTATTTAAATGCTTTTTTGGAAATGTAATTAGATTTGTAATTAAATACATTTTTGACGAAGTATTTTGTATTTGTATTTCGATACATATTTGCATGTATTTTGCCCATCCCTGCACACACACACACTCACACTGTGTCTGTCTTGTGTCTTTCTCATATTATTCTCTCAGGCTCGTACATGCCGTTATAATTTTTACCCAACCTGATATATCTTCCGTATATTTATATTATAGGTGCATAGTTTTAAATTCCAAACGGTATAAACACTGAGGAGGATACCACAGTAGAAGTGCCCATGCATTTCTTATGGTAACGTTAGGGTCCTTACTCTCAGCAACTACTTAACCATTTGGCGTCAGAGTGATTGTATTCAAAGATAATTAAAAAAAAAAAAAAAAAAAAAAACTTAACAGCTACGCGGAAATAAACATTTTAGATTTGGCGTTCATTATTGTTTTTCGGAACCTAGAATTCTGAGGAAAAAAAATTTTTTTTTTTATATTCCACTTTTAATTGACTTAGCAATTAAATTAAGGGATAAATACAAATTGTAGTGCTGCGTTGCATTGTAAAATGTATTTTTGCGTCTATATCTGCTAATAGATTTCGTCCGTGTATTGTTGTTACGAATTGAATTGAGGAAGATTGCGCTTCGGTGACACCAAGAATTAGTCTGCTAAACACCATTTACAGGGCTCTAGGTAGTGGCGCCATCCCGTGATTGTGCTCGCTAAACTCCACGTGGTTCGGATCAAGAAGTCCATGCAGCGGACTTTCAACACGAGGATCGTGTTTACAATTCCCTATAACTTAAAGGGTTGCTGAACCAAACATTTCAGTGTCTATTAGCGAAGTGCGCGGCCGAAAGCGTCGCTGTGGTCAGCTTTCCACGATTGGCCAAACCATGAGCGCCCTGTCAGATTGTCAACTTTGACGGTGTTAGTTTCGGATTGCGATGACTCCTAGCTTCTACTGTGCTTTTTAAACACACCATTGAACTCGTCGTTGCACCCGATGGTAAATAGCCAGTATAACAACTGGTGATGTCACGGCGAGGGAAATCCCTGTCGTGACGTCACGGAGGGAAACCATAAGAGGGCGCCACCGAAACATATCGGCGCTAATGATAAGTGGCGCACGATCATTCGGTGAGTCAGCAGCCGCCGCTGTGCGCGAGCACACGCAACGAAATTGACGTCATCGTATCCCCCATTCACGCTCAAGCGTGAATGGGGGATCTGATGACGTCGATTTCGGCACACCGGCGGCTGTTGGCTCGTGGAAAGATCGTGCGCCACTTATTATAGACACTGAAATGTTTGGTTCAGCATCCCTTTAAAGGGTTAGATGGTACGTTTCCTCTGGTATACTCATGTCTTGCTTAAGCTTTGTAGATAAATTTGGACGGTACTGCACGCAACCGACATAAAAGAACACAAAAAAAACACGTATACTTCAACCAGCCGATAGTTGTAGTTCCCCGAGTAATAGACTTAATGCGAAAGTTTTGTAAGCCGTCGGGACTATGTATGGCAATGACATGGCGAACGCACTACAGCAATAAGTATGGAACTCCGTTGATTTCTAAACGTAATCTCCAATATAGACGGATAAGTAGGGAACTCTGTTGATTTTGAAGAGTAATCTCGAATAGAGATGCGATCAAGCTAGGAGTCGATGTGGTGAAAGCTTCGTCGCATAACTCTAGAATCGTTGCTGAATCCCTTAAGCTTCGAGTTTTGCCGGGTTCAAGCCACGACCCTCAATCTTTTTCAGTTTATGTGGGCACGGTCCGCCCACAGTAGTGAGGCTTATACCGCTTGACCTGGACCGTAAGACACCAAGTTTGCCGAAGCCGCCGCGCGCGCGTCGCTATACGATAGCAGGGAATAAGTTTTCTCTGGAGCCCCGAAGACTATCAGCGACACTCAGGGCCGACGCTTTTGTCTACAGAGAACCGTAGCGGCTGCCGCCAGTCAATTTCATCTCCATTTTGATGAGCCTGCCAGGCTTCCCCGGGTAACGCATTTATCAGAGGTGCAAACCCGCGACGCTAGAGGACCCTCGATCTCTCTGGTTTTTTTGGCGGCCGCGTCACTGCTCTCTCAAAAGCCGCAGAGGATCGAGAAAGCTTCACATATAGCCAAAGCAGCGAGACCTCTGGGATTTTGTTTTTCTTCAGGTTTCGCTTCCTCCGACCCTCATCTTTGTTTCGCGCATGAAAAGCAGACGAAGGAAGGACGGCATAAATCACGACGCTCGGGCGTCTTGACTTGGCTCCTAAAATGACGGGGTGTGTACAGGGTTCCCCTTCCAACTCTCATTCTCGGCGGGTCTTTCGCGGAAATTTTGGGAGACTGTTGCTTCCATGAGACCGCCGTGCTGCGAAAAGAAGCGGCGGAAAGAGAGAAGACAGGAGTAATGGTGTCCCGTAGTGCAGGGAGTAGTCGACATCCACAAATGGCGACGATATTAAGGGATCGCGCCGCCCAGCTGCGGAATGGAAGACTTTCCGTCCGAGTACACGCTTTTACCCGTGGCCCGGAATCCACCGTGGTGGGCTCGGATTGTGGCGATTCACAGATCGAAGAGTGGCGTGGAGTTTTTGATCGGTGGCACACTTTGACGACGTCTCTTCTGTGGAATTCTGGATTATCTGCTTTGCCACTCAGCGATCCGTGTTCGAAAGAGCTCGCGGAGGAAGCCGCCGGTGGCCGAACGGCAGCGCGGGCCCAAGACGCCCCCGCCTACGAGTAATGGGGTGCCTGGGGACTCGCTGCTCAGACACCGAAAAACGCTCTCGCTCTTCGTTCCATCTCTGGCTATGGCTCGATGGCTGCTGACGTCAGTCCACCTGCCGAATGACGCAGGTGTATGCGGAGCCCGTCATAGGAGCTCTTGAATTCAATCCTGTACTAGCTAAGCGCGTTGTTTTTACTTTGCTATGTGGGAACCATGGCATGTCCATTTTTGATGCCACACATTCTTTATGCCATAGTAGGAAAAAAGGCTAGTATGAGAATGCGATTGAATTTGTTTTATTTATTTATTTATTTATTTATGTATGCTGCGACCTCAGTTGAGGTCATTGCAGGAGTGGATTACACAACTAAAAACATGAGTAGAGAGAACAATAAACGAGAACATATTCAACAACATAATGATTCGCCAGAAACACCAAACATCAAAGGAAGTCAACTTTCGCGAGTTTTATAACAAAGTCGTCGTACTGGAGCATACGCGTATAACCGTCAATACTATTCCACAGCTCAACAGTGCGCGGAAAAAAGGAATTTTTGAAACAGTTTACGTGAGAACGAAAGGGTACAATATTTCTCAGGTTCGTTTCTACAATATCTCAGGTTCATTTCTACGAAGAACGTGGACTCATATTCAGAACCCGGCAATTCCAAGCCAAATGGGGCAACGTAAGGTGAAGTATAACAATACTAAAGCCACCTAGTCAGTTTTTTTTTTTTCCATCTTTTGGGGAAAATTCAGTTGCAACCAAATTATTGCATACGGATAGTGTTAGCAGATATACGATTCACCCAGTTAGGAGCACGTTGGCATTTGTTAGCCCAGACTTTCGAGTCGGTTCTAAGTAGAGGCATCTTGACCCGAGTTATGGCTTGCTAGCTACCATCAAGCTCAGTTATTTTTAGCTTTCGATTAAAAATGTGTCTGCGTTAAGAATAAATGACTGCGGCATGACTGTGGGTTTGGAAGGTCGAAGGACGAAGGCAAATCGGCTTAGAAGGTCGAAGGGAGTAATCATACTTTGTGTTCTGAGTTTCTAGGCTAGGTGTCGCATGCTACCGCCCGCTATAAACGGTACAGCCGGCAGCGTGCATCCATCTATGCATCCGGCTGCACGAGCCGGAGTTACTGTCGGGTTAAGACAACACCTCCTAGACAGCTTTCAAAGCCTGCGCGTCACGGTACATGACGTCACGTCCCGGAGGCCTGCACGGGCGCTTATTGGATGCGAGTACCGCGTCAGCGTTCGCATGGGACTCGTTTCCTATCATAGCCCCGCCCAATCAGCGCCCGTGCAGGCCTCCGGGACGTGACGTCATGTACCGTGACGCGCAGGCTTGAAAGCTGTCTAGGAGGTGCTGGTTAAGACCAATAGCCTGTCGCCTTGGTTTTAATATTATAATACGGTGACATGGATGGTTTACGAAACCACAGATGTGCATGAAAACTCCGCAACTCAGTACCCGCGTTTTTGCCACTGAAGAACACGCAGAGCACGTGCCGCACGCAAGAGCGTTTCGAATGATGGCAACCCTTTATTCGTAGAGTTTATCTACCATTCCAGTATTTACAAGTCCTCAGCTCATCGTGCGATCTTCTCAGACTAGCACGCGCATGTACGCGTCGCTTCGGAAAGTGAGCAAATCACGCGCCATACGCACCAACACTGAAACTGGAACCGGCCAAGAGCGTTTTTTCGGAAAGGTATCTTTGGAAAGTGACAGCGATACCTGTTATTATGCTGGACACTGGATCCAAAATTGGGCAGAAACTTTGATTCTGCAAGGCAAAGAACAAAACAAATTCCGGCCACGTTAAACATGACATTTGTTTACGCCCAATTTCAGATCAGAATTGGCTCTGACATTTTTCATACCGGATTCGATCTCACATTTTTGTTCTAGGTCCCTCAGTCAAACTGCTCAACTTTTTGTATTTATTTCCTGCGTAGCGAGAGACCTTTTGCAGTAAATCAACCCTTTTCCAAATATATACCGCCGCCTATCCGGACACCTGGGTTTGAGAATGAGCGGTTAGAAAACAACGCGATTGCAAGGCTTATCGGACCTATTTGACCACGGTATTTGGGTATATTCGTAGCATTTGCAGTACTTCTAGCCACAAATCTTCGGGATATGAACACAGCTGGTTCGCCCTTGAGGCGGACTACTAAGTCATCATCCCCAAAACCTTGCGAACCCCTCCCAGGACCGGCGTACTTTCAAACAAACCCTACGTTGCTGCGGCACGAGTCCATGCCGCTCGCCTCACAAGAAAAAAACGATAGAAAATTATAGCCTACAGAGTACAGACGAAAACTATTTAATGACATAAAATACACGACAGAGAATTCAATTGAAACAAACAGGCTCACGAAGTTACGACGCCATGATTGTTGCTGATGCTTCGTTACTCCCACGCTACCAACAGTGTATTTGTTTTTTGATCAATATACTTGCGCGTGTAACACGTGTCAACGTTTTAGGAGGTTAAACGGCTTGGTTAAAAACAAATTGGCTTATGCAAGAAAGAAACGGTTCTTCTCCGAGAAAGGGGGAAAGATAATCCAGGCGTGTGCACAACGTACAAGATGGCACGTCTGTTTTGGTACCACGCAATCTCGAACCCAGGAGTGGAAAGCATTAGGCGCTTGCACACTTCACATTTCGGAAAGAGGTCCATTATATCACTTATATAAAGTGGGATGGATAGGAATGCGGACAGCGGCAGCACCCAGATGAGTACTGCTGGACGCTCTGGATACCAGATGATCCCACCCAGAACTTGCGGCGACACGGCAAGAGGCGCGCGTTTTTTTGGCAGATTATGATCCCTTTCGATGACTGCATACTCCGTTCCGGATCACTGGAGTGAAGCGAAGCGAGCAATGAGCATCCCCCCTCTCCCCCCCCCCCCCTCACCCCCTTTCCAGCCACGCTAATAATAGAGCACAACGAGAGCGATTGTTTATTTATTTTGGCGTCCTCTTCTTTTGTAGTTCGCAAGAAAACCGTTAGACGGCACGCCATACTGGAAAAAAAGGTTTTTGGCGTGTCTATTTGACTCTCGTTTCAATGAGATTGCGTCACACACGCACGCACGCACGCACGCACGCATGCACGCACGCACGCACGCACACACACACAAACACAGGCACAGACACACACACACACACACACACACACACACACACACACACACACACACACACACACACACACACACACACACACACACAGGTCAATTGGTTCCGTTTGCGACATCGTTGCCGGTAACCAGAGTAGCCAAATGAATAGGTTGGCTAGACCGAGCGGCCTCTGATATTTTTCATACTACATGATCGGAGTTATAATATTATTCCTTACTACTTCGACCACCTTGAGTTGGCGACCGTCAGAGACACTCCCGGTTAGTGTGTAGTCTCTTTATGCCTGTCTCAATAATGAGGAAATCCGAGCAAGCCCAAACCATTTAGCCAAGCCTACCGAGAGCGATTATTGGCTAAGAACATAATCGGATCAACCGAAAACAAGACCAAAAAGCGATCAAACCCCACAATATCGAGCCACGAGAAGCTACATTTCCTCCGAATAAAGCGGCAAAGCTATCCACTTGGAAGCCGACTGCAGAGTTGTGAGACAGATTCTTTCATCCTCGTTGCAAGGTATCAAAAATGCGAAAGAACACGTAATAAGACGTCCCTGTCTGGCGTGCATCTCTTCGGCAGTCCTCGGAAATTCGGCGTTCGTCGCCGGTTCTCGGCCGGCTGCTGTGTCGCCCGGGGTCCCACGGTGCGGGAACAGCTTATCAGGGCGGCACAGCTCTCCGAATTCGAGACGGCGTGGCCCGGAAGCTCACGAATGCCTACAGCGGCATGGCTGGGTCGGCGAGCTAGTGGGCTCCATGTGCACCGCCTGGTGTTGGATCGAACTCGTCATTTTACCGCCCGTGCCATGGCTCACAGCTCGACGGCAGTGAGGGGGGCGTCCATTAGACAGACTACGTGCCTCCTCACATTAACGCTTCGAGTGACAACAGGAAACTCGTCAATATAACAGGTCGATGCGAGCTGTCCTTAACGCTAACGGCATCGTGTGTTGTTGTTTTTTTTTGCTAAGATTTCCTCCATTGTGAGTATTTTTATTTTATTTAGAAGCGTGTTTGGGAGCCTGCCGTCACGCACCAGGCTCCGGTCTTCTCAGTAAAAAAAGAAGAAAAAAAAAAGAAAGAAAGAAAACGAACGATTCAAATAACAGATATCGACTGGAAATCAGGCATGGGGAAATTCTCGAAGGGAAGGTCGGGCTTCTGAAGACGACCCGAAATAAGCACAGAAGATAAATATGAGAGCTGGGAGTACAGGTTTGTCGTCGAATTAGCACTCCGCAAAATTGGCCACGTAAAAAAACAAATCTGCGACAGCTACTTCTTCAGCTTCTTGAGTTCAATAAAGGGTCACTGTTAGTTAATTCTGAATACTTGTTGAAAGTTTTCAAACTTATTAAGTGGAAACATGCTCCTAGGATAAAACCTTGGTTTTTAGAGTAAACAATATTAGGCGCAACTAGTTAGCCCCTTCAAGAGCTGCGCAATTCTGGTGCGTGCTTTCGAAATGGGCAATGAACTCTTCTCAAAAATCAACCCGACTACCACGTGCAGGCACTTCAGGTTGGACATCACAAAATTCGAGAGGCTACATTAACATACAGCAAGCCACAGCGAATGAATTTCTACGAAATGGCACGTACAAGCCTTTTTTTTTTCTAACTGGCAGTAATTCGCACCTCCGTGTGCTACGTTATCATTTTGGGGTTAAAATATTTGCGAGTGAATAATTTTTTTTATGAACACCTACTTTCGAAAATGCCCTGCAACCGTTTCAAGCCTTATTACGTATTTCTAAGGCGGCGCTCACAGCACGAGCTCCCGGTAGCTTTCTAGGCGTTAGCGGTATGTTAAAACTCTCTCCGAACGCGAGATAGCGGGACATATTTCTGGATCAAATGAAATATGCCAATCAAATTTGAAAAAAAAAAGATAGATATAGTTATTAGGGCGTGGTATAATATGTTCACATTCTTGCTTCATCATTGGTTCCTGGGCATTTGTATTGGCTAATGCCGCCATCTGCTTGGCTGGGGAGCGATCCCCATGCCCTGCCTTTCTTCATGTGTCTCTGGAGGAGTTCAACGCGCAGCATACAAAGCACGGATGTCCCGGTTATTCGCAGCCATATATCAACGTACCACAGTCAAACGCTGCTGTGGGAATAGGTCTTTAGACAGCACAGTAGAGTAGTTAACAGCCTACCAGCTGAATGTCTGCTACAATTGAGTGCGTCTTTCACTCAATAGGACTGACCGTAAGGTGCACGCGATTTAACCTTCTCGCTCACACATCTTTAAGCGCTCGTACATCTGGATGTTCTCTGCAGCCACACAACCGGATACTGGGGTAGAATAGAATCAAAACGTATAAGCAGCAAAAAATAGACTTGAGGACGTCTCAAAGTCAGCTAACTCGTTGATTTAGTCCACCTCTTCATATAGTCTCAAACTCAGGGTCGTCACCACCAACACAAAAGGGACCAAGTCTATACTCAAGCGCCACAACCACCATCACACAATGTAAGAATGGGGACAATCTTACAGGTCGCCACGCTAAGGCAACACCCGTCCTTTACAGTTGAACAAAATGATGGTTAATAGAAACATGGTTAATATTCACCAGCTCGCCCGCACCCTTACTCTATTTTCTTAAAACAGGATAGAAACTGTGGCATAACCTAGAAGCGATCATAGTCACTCGGGGTGTCTGCGTTCACTTATACTGTCCATTTTTCTTCGGTCAACTTAAATTGCGTCACCACCAAAAAAAAAAAACCTTCATTTGTGTTTTTAAATTAATCTTACACTTAAAAAAAAAAAAAAAAAAAAAAAATCCTGCGCGTCTGCTTACCCGCAAAACACACAAAGAGCCAATTTCTGCGATCTACGAGATCAGCCCAGCAAATGATGAGGCGGAACATCCAGATCGCAGAGATTGGCTCTTGGAGTGTTTTGCAGGTAAGTAGACGCACAGGTATTTCTTAGAGCATATGTATACGCTTAAATGCCATGTTCAAGGGTCAGCAATCCGCAGCTTACGACCTACGTAAAGGCCCTAATGTGAATGCATCACACTGAGGCGCCCTAGCTCAAAATATTGAGCTCGGTCGTTTTCTACATGTTTGGCGCCGCTCGTACTTCACTTGAAATGGTGTGCACCAGACTTACTTTGTGGCTATTGGTGCGAATGAACGCAACAGACCCAAGCATCAAGGAGAATGCAGGGATTGGTGTTCCACGCGCCGCACGTGCTGGCCTCAGCGGTATAGTAAAATTTCGAAAGCAAAAACCTAAAACAAATTGTATCTTGTACGCGCGATCGTCAACGCTTTATTTTAGTAATTTACTTTAAATATTTTATACGGGGAATGCGTGCGCGTGTGGCGCGTGGAACACCAATCCCTGCATTCTCCTTGATGCTTGGGTAATATAGCAAATGGTCTATTTGTGCCAACCTATTTCTGCGGACACTCAATGTCGTTTCGGAAAATTCAAGACGTGCGACATTAACGGATCACATAGGGAACGTGGAAACTGGTGTCATTTATAGCTACGTAGATGAGTTACAATCGACTCTCAAACAAGGCCATACTGACCACTAGACCAGTGGAATCGATGGTGCGGAGTTTGAGGAGGAGGAGGAAAAACTTTATTCAATAAGGAAAAAAAAAATTGAGCGCCGTGAGTGGACTCCTCAGTCCAGGACTCCAATGGACCTCGCTGCCGTCCTAGCCCTCTCGATCAGCCGTAGCTGTCGGTCCGGGTCAGAGCTGCACAGCTCTTCCTCCCACTGCTCGATGGTTGGATGGGGTATTGCTGTGATATCCTTATTGCGTTGACAGGCCCAGATCATGTGGTAGAGTGTGGATGGTTCGTTACAATGGGGACAGTTTGGTTTGTGTAAGTTTGGGAAAATGGCGTGGAGTCTTGTAGGGTGGGGAAAGGTGTTAGTCTGTAATTGCCTGAGCATTGTTTCTTGTTCTTTCGTAGTTGATTTGTGGCTCGGCGGGTAGGTAAGCCGGGAAAGTTTATAGTGTTGTGTGATGTCTCTGAATGTTACCAGTGGTTGGCTGACCCACTTCTGGTCCTCTTGTGGAGCCCGGCCGGCTAGTTCTCGGGCGCTCGCATGAGCAGCGAGGTTTCCACGGAGGGTCGAGTGCGCAGGTGTCCAAACGATAGTCACGGTTCTTGTGGGGGGTGCTTGAAGTAGAATTTTCAAGGCGGTTCTAGAGATTCTTCCGTTCGCGTAGGTTCTGCAGGCAGATTGTGAATCTGTGATAATTGTTGTGGCTGGGGTTTGGGCGACAGCGAGAGCGATGGCCACCTCTTCCGCATGTAGCGTAGTAGCCTGTCTAAGTGTGAGGCTTGTGAGGATCTTCGAGGAGTTAGTGACCACCGCTGTCATAGCGGGTCCCTGAGCATAGTCGGCCGCGTCAGTGTAGACTGTTTCGTCATTTTGGCCGTATATTTTCTCCAGCCATCGAACTCTGGCTGTTCTCCGTCCCTCATGATGTTCTGGGTGCATGTTGCGAGGGATTGGGGCTACTTCCATGTTACTTCTAATTTCCTTGGGGATATCTTCTGTGGAGGTTTCGGGTTGCCGGGGCGGGTACCCAAGGTGATGTAGGAGTTTGCGACCGGTTTGGGTGATTGCAAGCCTTTGTTGTTGGGACGTGAGATGGGCTTCTATGAGTTCGTCCAAGGTGTTGTGTAGTCCCAGGGCTAGCAGCTTCTCGTTGGATGTGTTGGGCGGTAGGCCTAATGCTTGTTTGTATGATTTCCTGATTAGCACGTCTAATTTCTTGTGTTCGCATGACTTGAGCGTCGCGTACGGTGTGGCATAAGTTATCCTGGAAATGACAAAGGCTTGCACGAGGCGTAAAGTATCTTGTTCTTTCATTCCGTGCTTCTTGTTGGTGATGCGCCTTATCATGTGAGTGATCTGACCCACTGTGGTATCTAGTTTTCGTACCATTTGGTTGTTGCTGCAGTCTTCCTGTAAGGTCATGCCTAGAACTTTGATGGAGGGGGAGGGCCTGATGCAGACCCCGTCCAGTTCTATCTCGATGGATGCAGCGGTGTTTTTAAGGTGGGACCTTTTCCGCACAAGAAGAAGTTCCGACTTCTGTGGTGCGCACTTCAGTCCGCAGCTCTCGGCGTATGTTCGGACGATGTCGGTGGCCTGTTGTAGTTTGTCTTGCATCTCTCCCTCAGATCCCTCTCTTATCCAAATTGTAATGTCATCCGCGTACAGTCCATGGTGCAGTCCCGGTATTTGATTCAGCTCTTTTGGGAGGTTGATAAGGGCTATGTTAAAGAGAAGCGGAGAGAGTACTGCTCCCTGTGGCGTTCCTTTGCTTCCAATGTTGATGGGCTGTGATCTTTTATCTTCAATCTTGATGACCGCTGTTCGATCTGTGAGGAAGTCACGGATATATGAATACATCCGTTCTCCACATCCAAGGTTATTAAGATTCTGGAGGATTGTTTCGTGGTTAACGTTGTCGAAAGCACCCTTGAGGTCGAGGGCAAGGATGGCCTTCGGTGTGTGCTTGCTGGCTTGGCTAAGGATGTCCTCTCTCAGCTGAAGTAGTATGTCTTGTGTTGAGAGGTGAGGACGGAATCCAAACATTGTGTGCGGCATGAGTTGGGAATCCTCTAAGTAATTTTGGAGTCTGTTTAGGACCATATGTTCCATCAGTTTGCCGACGCAAGAGGTAAGAGAAATCGGTCTGAGGTTCTCTATGCTTGGCTCCTTGCCAGGCTTGGGGATCAGTCTGATCTCTGCTGCTTTCCACGCTGGAGGTATGCTGCCCTTTTCCCAGCATTGATTCATGTATGCCGTGAGCAAAGTGACTGATTTGTCGTCAAGGTTCGCAAGGGCGCTGTTGGTGATTTGATCCATGCCCGGGGAAGTGTTTTTCCTAATTTTTGTTAACGCTGCTCTGAACTCTGCCTCAATGAAAGGCTGGTCCAGCGGTGAGTTATGTGGGCCGGTGTAGGGTGTTGGCTGGAGGGGTTGTGTGCTGGCTATGTATTTGGCTTGAAGGACTTTGAAGAGATCTTCTGTAGTGCCTGGATATTGGTGTAGTATCCTTTTGAGGGTTTTGTTGGTTTCTCCTCTGCTTTGCATCGGGTCTATTAGGTACCTGAGCAGGTTCCAGGTTTTTGTAAGGCTCAGAGTGCCTCTGAGGTCATCGCATTGGCCAAGCCAGTTTTGTCGGCAGAGTACCGCTGCATACACATCTGCCTCTGCAGCTAATTTGGTTATTCTGAGTTTCAGTTTACGGTTGAGCTTTTGTTTTCTCCACCTCTTCGTGAGGCTGCGCCGGGCTTCCCACAGGTGTAGAAGATAATTGTCTATGGCCGGGATTTGCGTTGTGGTTTGAAGAGTTCTAGTGTGGCGTTGGACATCACGGCTCAGTTCTTTTACCCAGAGCTCTATATTCATGATGGGATCATCTGGAGCGGTTTCCCGGTTTTTCCTTAAAGTTTGCCAATCTGTGATTCGGGCTTCGCCAAGTTGCCTTCGATAGGTGGTCCCTTGTATTTCGGTCTGGACGAGCATGTGGTCGCTCGAAAAGTTTTCTTCCAAGTTCATCCATGAAGTGTGGGGGGCATTCTTGGCAAGAGTGAGGTCGGGGCAGGTGTCTCGCGAAACGCTGTTTCCTACTCTGGTTGGTTTGGCCGGGTCGATGAGGAGCGTGAGCGTTTCGTTGTCGATGCATTCCATTAGTTCTTTGCCCCGTTTGTTATAGTAGGGGTACCCCCAGGCAGGGTGTGCTGCATTAAAGTCGCCTGCAATGAGGAGGCGACTGGCCCCCGCTTTTTTTGTGGCCTGGTGGAGCAGTGTGGCCAGTTCACTGTGTCGGTTTTTCGGGCGGCAGTAGATATTGAGTATAAAACAGTTGTGGCCTTTAGAGGTTTTGGGGGGAATCAACTCTGTAAAGATGTGGTCGTGCTCGGATGCTGGGAGAGTATGTTGAATTGCAACGATGTCTTTCCTGATTAAGGTGCAGACGTCGCGTCCTTCGTGTGTTGTATGTGTAGTATAGCCGGGCAATCTAGCTAAGGCGTTAGTTTCTTGGAGGGTGATAATATCTGGCGGTTGGTCGATTGAGGTGATGTATTGTTGTAAGGTTCCTTGTTTATGTTTGTATCCTCTGCAATTCCATTGCCAGATGCGGAGCGTATCTAAGCATTGCTGAGTTGGTTTAGTCATTGCTAGCTGCATGTTCTATGTCTTGAATTACTGGAACTAGTTCAGGGCGCTGGTAAGGTTTCTCATTCCTGCTTAGGCGACCGGGGATTGTTGTCTGTTGGCTAGTTTCAATTTTGTCCATTCGGACCTGTAATATTGTGAAAGTCTGTTGTTGCTGCGTGGAAATTTGTGTGAGTTGTGCAGTTAGGCTGGCGAATTGCTCGTTCATTTGGCTAGCAAAGAGACTTAGAGTTTGTTGGAGCTCGACTTTGGTTACGTATTGAGACCTGCCTTGTGCGTTTGGGCTTGGAGAGGGTACATCCTCTGTGGAAATTGACTGTAGTTTCCGTTTTTTCTCATTGGCTGGTGTTTCCGGTCTTTCTGGGCTTGGAGTTTGGTGCTGTGTCAGTAAAGTCTTTATGGCTTGTAGTTCGCTTCGTAATGTCTTAATTTCCTGTTGCAGTGCCTGACATTCCCTACAAGGTGCGTTGGGGAGTGGAGCACTGGAGGAAAGAACTTTAGCCCAGTTCACCTGGTTGACAGTGCATTCTGCGTAGTTTTCTGCTCTGACGTCCCGGTCCGCAGATGCACCGGGTCCCGAGCGAGCCCGGCCCGAGTCGCAGTCTCTCCGATCCACAGACACCCTGGGCCTCGAGTGGCTCCGGCTAGTGCCGCCGCGGAGGCGCGGGAAAGATTGGGATCTGGAACGGGGCCTGTAGTGGTCGTCGTCGTGTCTCCCTCTGCTCCTAGGTCTTCGGGTGGTATCTTCGTACTGTTGTTGATTGTTCTCTTTCTCCCATTTCTTTTTTCTGAGAATGTAGGGCTCTTTGTACCGTTGCTTGCAGTCCTTAGAAGCAGTCAGGTGGCTGCCTTGACACAAAGCACATGCAGGATTGCATGAGTGTTCTTGTTGGGGATTGTGTGTTCCGCACTTGTCACAAGTCACCACGGTTGGGGTGGGACACACGTCCGCGCGATGTCCTAGCTTGTGGCACGTGTGGCAGTATGGAACCGTTTTTTTGTAAATGTAGCAGCGAATTTCGGCTCCCCTGTAATATATGTAAAACGGTACCTTCGTTCCGAGTACCGTGATTGCTACAGAGTTAGTCTTTCCGAGTCTCCTACATGCGATGAATTCGTATCCTGGCAGCCAAAGGCTTTCGAGGATATCCTTTGAGGTGTGGTGAGCTGGAATTTCATGAATGACGCCTTTACAGGAGTCGTGTGGCGAGAGCCCGTAAAGGTTAATTCCATACTTTTTTCCTTGGATGTCAATTTGGGTGACCGTGGAAAGTGCTCTTGCAGCTTCCTCACGTGATGTGCTAATGGTGATGATGTTTTGTTCTTCGTCGACTCGGATTCGTAGTTCAGCTTGTTTCCACATCAGTTTTGCTGCAGCGAGAATGCTGTCCGAAAGAGTTGATACGTGGTACTTTTTCAAGTCTAGACCGTCCTTGGGCCGGATAACCATCTTATAGTCGTCCATCGGAAGTGCTGGCGGTCTTGGAAGTGGCACTGGCTTGACGGCCGTGGTTTTCGTATCGACAGAGAGGGGGGTAGGCTTGACTTTGTCATTGCCCTCGTACATCCTCTTGTTCTTCTTCTTTGAGTGTTTACTGACGACATCAATCCAGTCCCCTTGGGTGTCCACCCCGTCTGAGTCTTCGTGCTCCAAATCTTGGAAATCCATGTTATTGTTCCGGCTCGGCGACGTGGATCTTTCATCAGGCGAAGCGCGCGAGTTCGTATCTGGTAGTGGCATCTCGAAGCCGCGCCAAGCTTGGCGCTAGGCTTAGCGTGGCGGCCGCCGCTTCAGGAGTTCAAACGGTTATATAATTGTGAAAAGTCGACTCACAGTTGGGATGTTCGTGTCCCCGTGGTAGCGGTGACGTTGTCTCTCAGATCGTAGTCTCCTTTCTTCGAAGAAACCGTTATTTTCACGATTCTGGGCTGAAACCTTGCATAGGCGAGAAATCAGGCCTCTGACCAGGCTCGTCGTCGTCGTCCTCCGGTCCGGAGTTTGATCCCAAGAAAACCGGCTTATGGCATCCGAAGTCGGGCGCTAAGTTCCGACGCATCTAACAAGTGAAGAGCATACACCTTTCATCGGTGCTCGAGATGCTCGAGCGCATCTGCGCACGTATCGTTGACTGCATAGCAACAGAAAAGTGTTGCCCAGTACATAATCCATTCCATTTCGGGTTCGCTAGTCTCATCAAACAAAAGTATGTTTTGGGTTACGACCTATAAAATAAAAATAAGCAAAAAAAATTTTTTTTTTTTTTTTAACTTGCACATTTGTTTATTTTCGTGACTTTTTTCATTGAAGCGACCAACGAACCATTCCACTCCTTGGGCACCAAACCAGAGTAGAACAAGAAAGCACACGGAGGCGATCGTCACGACCAGGATTCTCAGTATCGACCAGTGTTGTAGGCTTTACAGGAAAAAAAGGAACGAAATACGTTAATCGTTACTTGCAAAATAAAGGAACGCGTTATCGACCTACATTACCCCAGAAGCAAAGGAACGCGTTACCGGTATGTTATCGATGAAAGATAAAGCACGTTACTTGTGCGTTCCATTTTATTTATAAATTCATGATAACAGCGTTTTATGGGGGCGACAGCATCTTTCGACGCTGGGACAAAGGGCATGGTCGTTGGCGCTTTTCTAAAGTGGGACTCTTTTGCGTAGGGAGATGACAGACAAAAAGTTTGAAATCACAAGGAATGGGTGCAATAATTAATGACTTGAGGGGGGGGGGGGGGGCGCCTATACTTCGTTTCAGCTTCAGTCCAGACGTAGCCGACGCCCCGAGGTAATGGGACCAAGGACTCAGCGTCAAAAATGCAAGTCACTGGGCCTTTTTTGTTTATCATTGGTTCAGCGATTATAGAACACGTACATTAACAAGACGAACACTATGAGGGTGCGCTTTTGACGCTGTCTGATTGGTTCCATCAGCTCGTAGCGTCGGCTGCGTCTGGACATAAGGTAAAACTAAGTATACAAACACGAAAAACATGTAAGTGTACTTTTTCCAGCTTTTGGCAAGTGACAAGTAACGTAACTACATTACCCGTTACTTGAAATAAGCAACTAAGTACGTTACCCATTACTGTTTTGAAAATGTAACGTTATTACATTACCGAAAAAAGTAACGCGTCACCGGTAACGCCGTTACTTGTAACGCGTTACGGCCAACACTGGTTTCGGCAACAGTGTTGTCGAAACCAGTGTTGGCGGTAACGCGTCACCAAGTAATGCGTTGGTAATTGCATTACTTAGTAATGCGATTACCAAGTATCCGCCGTGCTTTTTATACACTGTAAAACTGTGAAGTTTTACAGTGTATGAAACGCACCGCGGATACTTGGTAATCACATTCTTAGATGAACACCGTAAAGGTTGAAGGTCTGGTACTTGTCTTATTTCTGCCAATCAAACAGCATGTGGTAAAAGACTTATTTGCAATTCGTATCCAGTTTTTCGGCCATTTTGGCTATGCTCAATATCAAGGATGGGCAAAATACATGCAAATATGTATCGAAATACAAATACAAAATACTTCGTCAAAAATGTATTTAATTACAAATCTAATTACATTTCCAAAAAAAGTATTTAAGAACAAGATACAAATACAACCAAATGTATTTGGCCTCTTCCAAATACTTTTCCAAATACATTCCTCAAAATTTGCGTCAGCGACTAGGGCATCCGCAACGGGTTTCTGTGTATCTCATTTTAATTTTGCATCACACACTCGGGAGTTAGTGTGCGAGGCTCTAGTAACGTAATAGAAATATAATAGAAAAATTTAATCAGCTTGGATGTCTTTGCTTGGACAGCTTTTTTTGGCGATTACAGTTTGGTATAGACCAGGGGTGGCCAAGCTGCAGCTCGCGAGCCGCATGCGGCCCTTCGCGTGAAGTGCGGCTCGCGGCTGCCTCCCCCACCCTCACACACACACACACACACACACAATCCCCCGCCTCCCTCCCGGTCACACGAGCACTTCCCCAAAGGGAAAAATGGAGCGCGTTTTAAATCAAGACAGTTGCGGTTTGGCAGTATTGTGCTACTGCTACCATACGTACGGTTGGACTGCTTTTGACTCGGATAGATTGAAAGTAGTTCGAGTTCTAGACAAAAGATTGCTGCCGAAACCCCCCCCCCCTCCCCCCCCCCCCCCCCCCCCCCCCCCGCGGCTCTCTGAAATTTCGTGGTTTTGTTAACGGCTCTTAGGCCGGGTCAACCTGGCCACACCTGGTATAGACCAACAAAGAACCGAGACGACCGAGACGCGCAGCACTAGCTAGAGAATTTTTTGTTGTTGCAACTCGCACCAGTTACGAAAATCTGGACGATCCGCGCATTTAGAATGTTCCAGGCAAAAATGTGGATGGAAATCAGGCTGGAAAGCATCACAAGTTGTCACAGGCACTTATTTAGCCAGTCTGCCTGTGAACGTCGATTTCGTCACCATTCCTGCTCTGGACTAGCGCTGTAATCACAATTTCACTAAACGCTCGTGGTTGATTGAAAGACACTGCAATCGGTGCAGAACGTAGTTTTCTTCCTGCTCTGGACAATGCCTTTGAAATAAAGCCGGAGGGGACAAGAAAAAAGCCCCATGGCCGAATAATGGATGGAGACTATATCTTAGAACCACATGCATAAAAACAAGATGTATTTTCGCCCACAAAATTGTATTTAATTACAATTGTATTTAAAATACCCACGTTTTAGTATTTAAATACACACGTCAAATACATTACCCAATTTGTAATGAAGTACGAATGCAAAATACACAAAGTAATTGAAATACGTATTTCAAATACTTGTATTTGAAATACTGCTCATCCCTGCTCAATATGTAGCCCCAAAGGGCTAGGTCAATTCCAGCCAAGTATTGTTGTGGGGGGCTTCGCCCCCGGGCAAACCTTTATACTAATAAAATCTTTTTGTTTTCTTTAGGTAGTGATTATTGACGACACAGACGACCAAAACAGTCGGTGTGGTCAGTTTTCCAAGAGAGGTGAACCGGGATTAATTCCGTTCTCCTTGACAGAAATAACAGTACTAATGTCAGACGGAGAAGGTTGATGGTGTTGTTTTAAGGACGCGATGAGTCCCAGCCTCCATCGCACACCATCAATCCTCTCACCATCGAACACGCACTAGTGCACTTGTCGTTTGGACAAGTTCAATGTTCAGATACAAAGGCAGACGCAAAGCTAGCTTTCTTTGTCTCCACTCACTCTTCGAACGCGTTGAAACGCCGGCGTCTAGCTTTCGGCGTTCGGACGCGTTCGACGAGTGCAGTGGAGACAAAGGCCGCTAGCATTAGTTCTGCTCGCTAATCATTCCAACGAAAGCTCGCTGCTCTGCCTTCCCCTCTCGTCTCCTCCTCTCCCTCCATTTCTACCCGTATATGCATAAGCGACCATAGAGTTATTACTATAAACACTAGAGGTTCAGGTGGCGCTAGTGTGCTGTTGCATTTTGAAGCAGACATCAAGCAGTCAGAAATTGACTTCCGGTAATGCATTTCTCTGGGAAAAAGCGAGTGAATTTTCTTGCTGCGCTCGATCATAAGAGCAAATATCACGAATAATCTGTACGTACTAGGCACATTGGAACATTTCTCAGACACGCTGACGAAATAATTGGTCAGTTACAGCATTTTTATTTGAAATTCGTGGCATGCAAAACGGTGCTAAAACCGCTTCGTACGTGTATTTATGTGCACTGTCGGACACTGTTA
Source organism: Ixodes scapularis (assembly GCF_016920785.2). Lineage (NCBI taxonomy): Eukaryota > Metazoa > Arthropoda > Arachnida > Ixodida > Ixodidae > Ixodes > Ixodes scapularis. The sequence continues at coordinate 57,142,714 of NW_024609884.1, forward strand.
GTTCGAACACGGCGTCGACGCTTTCCAGCATGGGAGATATACGTGCCAAACGAACGAAGGACGTGTGGAAAACCAAGAGAGACGGCAAGAACTACGCAGTAACACTGAATAAGTAACTCTTTGTGCATGCAGACGATCAAAATTAATTGAATGCCACGTAATATATAGTCCGATTTGCAATAAAAAAGTACTGCTTTATTCCTGGTCATGAATATGTACGAAGATGCTTGTTCTGTGTTCAAATCATCACCCGCACGCTCCAAATCTTTGCAAATAGGGGCAGCCAGAGAGCAGGTGCCCGGTAAAAACTGCCCGACATAGGAAATAATAAAAAGACACACCTTTTGTAGCTCACGCGCTTTATATTTTGCGTTCGAATGTTTTTTTAACCGATCGTAAAGATGCACGACGGAGTCATTTTCATCCAATGACAGTACGGGCATATAGCAACATATAAGCACCACCGAAATGCTAGCAAACCTTGAACACACTCTACATTCCTTTCGATCGTTAGTTTGCTTAGAATCGTCGCTCGTTTTTACATACCTTCCTTGCAACAGAGGTTTGGGCCTGAAATAGAGCGAAGTTTAACGTCGTTCAGTGGTAAAGAAAAATGCTGTAACTAAAGCAATTAGACTTTCACAATACCAATAAACGTACATACTATCCGGTACAACCGAAATGACAAAAGTTATTCATGTTATTTTCCGGCGAAGAGACGTAGTTCACGCGCGTTTTCCCATAGGAATACGCAGGGCGGCTGGAAATGTAGACTGCATGCTGTCTGCTTCAATTTTCAACCGGAAGTCCCGTAGACACTAGCGCCAGCTGAGCTTCTAGCGTTTATTGTAATAGCTCTATGTCAGCGTTCCTTCAAATGTAGATTTAAATAACCCCCTGCCGTTTACGTTATGGGCACAACTACCGTGTTTGCAGGATCCAACGCGCACGCAGATTTGGCTCTTAGGTATTCAAAAAGTAAATTTCTGCCAATCTTCTACAGCGCAGGTAAAATAATCAAGGTTCAACACATACCTCATAGAACAGAGTTTATGAAACGCACGACAACGCAAAAATCAATACCGTACACCAGTCGCCGTTGTCGAAGTTTGTCGATGGTTCTTCGCTGTTCACAGAGGTAATTCTTGCTTTCATCTAAAGCGGTTTAGGTGCCGCGCTTCTCGCGCTTGTACGAGTGTGCGACCATCGCCTCTGCGGGGGTCGTCTTCCAAAAAAACTTTGCGAGCTCGTCGGGTTGCTGGGGTTCCAAGGCCACGCAGTGCTACTCCGTTGTTATCTTTTCCCACCAGCGTGTTGACCTTTCATTTAAATAAAGCCTCGTAACGGAATTTTTCCTTCCGTAGACGCGAGAGAATTCGCGTGATGTGGTTACGAAAATGGCGAATGTAAACAAACGGTCACGATGGCGATGGGGCTAGTCACCTTACATCGGGTATTGCGTTTTTCTGTTGAGTTTCGGTTTTTAGTTTCGATTGTATATTGCATGTGTATATTTGGGCACCAAATTTGGTGAAAAAAGTGCGCATTAATTGTACACACAGGTATGGATTAGCTCACAACAAAGGGGCAGTTTTGGTTTTCGTTTTTCCCAGCCTTCATTGTGAGTCACTTTTCTAGCCACCTTATCATTTCCGCTGCAGGAGCAAGGGTATTTTCTACTGCGGGAGCAGTTGTCACGGCGAAAAGGGAGCGCTTATGTGCTGAACATTTGGAACAATTAATTTTATTGCATGATAATTTGCAATCATTGCATTTTCTGTTGATATCTAACTTCTGCCTAGTCAAGGGCAATTTCAAATATTTGGTTTTAAAAAAAGGTCCCTACCATACCAGTTTTTTGTGTGACGACATTAAAGGGTGCATATATATATGCTATCTAAACATGCGCAGTTTTGTAATTTCTATAACTTATCAGTTGCTCCTTTTGCCTGCTTTCATGTACAGTTGACAGCCTCATGAGATTAATTAGTTAAGGTATAATAGCTGTGTTACCAATTTCATTGTTTATATATGCTGCACAGTTGAGTAGTTCTATTTACTTGAATTTGTTTTTATTTGCGGTCTGGAAGGTAATATAGAAAGTATTTGCTTTTTTTTTTTGGTATTTCCTAATGGTACACACATATCCGATATTCAAAACTATTTTTTTTCGAATATTCGTATTCGATTCGTATTCGAAACATTTAATATTCGCACACCTCTACGGGTGTGCGAATCTTGACTGTTGAGTAATACCACAACTCTGTGATATTACTCCACAAAACAAATATGGAGCCTACGGATAGGATTTTGTGTTTTCGGATAAATCCGAAAAAATTCGAAAAACACTCGCCGGTAAATTTTCCGTCAAGTCGGATTTATCCGAGAAACTCCGAATTTCGAGGTCACAGCGACAAAATAAACAGCAAAAAAGACGGTGTCTTACAATTAAACTTTATAAGATCACAAAGTCAGTGGTCCTGGAGAGATTCCACTTCAGTTTCCTTTGAAATGTGGAATTAAGTACTGAAAAAAAGGGTTTGCCTTTTAGCACGTCGAGGTGCCTCCGGGACTACGGGTCATGGTACCCTGACCTTATTTATTTTTATTTCGATTTTTTTTTATTTTATGCAGTATAATATGCTTTAAATTTCAAAGATTTTGGAATTTAACAAAAATAAACTCTCATAAACCCCGAACCCCAGCGAAAAATAAACTCCGAAAAACACCCTCTGAATTTTACGAGAAATAAACTCCGAAAACACGGAATCCTACCTATGAATAAAGAGAAGAAAAACTAAAATGGGGAAGTCCGTGGGATTGTGCGTTTTCGTACACTTCACGCTGAGTTCACGCCAAGGACGTGGTCGTGTTTCCATGCGCATGCATTCAAGTAGTACCACCTAGCACAAAACTGTTTTTGAGACAACAAGTTATCCGTTTCTTTGAATCACCGGTTCATCCGAATCTGAAAACAGGATAACTAGGTATTGTAAATGACCGGTTAGACCGCTTGATTATTCAGTTCTTTAAAGTTCTCTAGATCATTTTGACAGATCCGAGGACCACGGATTGTGCTGTGCCTGCATATGCGTGAGTTGTGATTTGTTATGCTTGGTTACGGATGTGTTGGGTGGTTTCGGATACGTTGCATGATTGACACACTCATATACTCCCCGGGTTTATCCAAATGATCGAGACAAGTTTAAATTTATTCAGGTCCCGTGATGTCGTGAAAACACGTGGGCAACTACGCCTCGTCATTCTGAAGCCAACTGGGTGCTCCGACCGTCGTCTACTACCGCAGGCTCCCTTGGATCATATAGTTCAGCTGCTTGCTCTCCCGGTGGCTTCCTCCTCCTATTGGGCAGGAGATTTAAGAGTGGCGCTCCCTAGCGGCCACTTCGGGAACTAACGCTGTGTGTCAAACAAATTTACCCTCCGACAGCAGTGATTAGTGCATTCGCTGCCATCGAAGACGACGACGCAAGGCCCGTGAAAGGTATATAAGACTAGTCTTTTCTTCTAAACACATCTAGATAGAAGCCATCTAGTCCCCTTATGCATTTAATGTCATCGAAGTCCTCTCAGAAGGCAAAAAACTGCATGTGTGGTCACGCGCAGGCGTCGTGTCGGCCGCGCGCGCTGGATCGTGCGTGGCCGGCGCGGCGTCCCTGTTTTTTCGAACGATTCACAAAACACGCACTTCACTTTTCAGTTACCCTGTCTCTTGCGGCAATCATGAATGGCATCGGCGAAAGCAAGTGGTGTCATCGATCGTTGAAGGAGAGGACGTGCTCAACTGCGATCATGTCATCGAGGGCAGCAACGTTGCACCAGAGCCGACGGCGGACAGTGTCTGCACCGTCGCGTACGTGCTGCAGTCCTCTGCGCTGCATGCATATACCATGTACAAAGGCATGCTTCGAGCACTGCGGTACGCAGCAAGTGCTCACCATGTCGCTAGAAACGAATGTGCAGCGAGCGTGGAAACGATACGGCGTACGCTTGGCGAGTAGCGTCGGAGTTGTTTGCCACACAGCGATTGTTTGTGGTGATGATGATGATAATAAACTACACCCCCTATAGTGCGATCTCCTCGCCAATAGTTGCGCGGATTTCAGCGGCTTTCAGTCATTGCGGATGTCGGATATTGGGCTCCGGCGGAGCAGCTTAAGTGGCTCAGCCGGGCAGCGGTGATAGGGATGACGCAGCTTTGATTGATTATAAGATTATTTTGTCTCCTCTGCCAACTGGTTGTGCGCTTTCAAACACCGTTTTCCTCTACGCAGACAGATCGGAAGGCCAACGGGGCTCGGTTTCCTCAGCGCCGCTTGCTAAATCAAGCTAATTATGGTTTGCTATGACTAATTTAAGTACACGGTATGCTTTGTGTGCTTATCCGTTGTTTGGGCTATGCAAACTTTATGCTGCTTTGGCTTACATTTGACGGCTTTTTGTTACACTCCATCGTAACGCGTTCCTTTCACATAAAACCCAGCCCATAAATGTATTCTGTGTTAATATTGGGTGTGCTCGAACACTGGAGAATACCATAGATCAGTGTGACCTGAGATTGTTTCCTGTGAAGGCTGTTTGTTTTTCTCGCTGCCATCAAGCAAACGCCAAGTTTAAATAAATGTCCCCCCCCCCCCCCCCCCACACCCCTTGCGCGTCCAGGCCTCGCCTCAGTCGCCTGCATATTATGGCAATTGAAGCTTTGCAGGTCATTCGCAGCAGCGTAATAAGTAACGATTGTCCGATGAAAAGAGCGTTGAATACCTGCGTTCTCCGACCGAGAACACAATTCGCTTGCAGCCGCTGTCATAAAGGAGGCTTTCAATCCCGCGCGCGTATTATGATATTATCTGAGTGGTGCTGCCTACCGAGTTTCGATGGCGCTTGTCATGATTGGCGCATAGTTTTAATGAACTTTTACGTTGTTCTTTGCTTTTTTATGTGCCATCGTCGTCGACATTCCTATTTAAGCTTTTTTTTTTTAGAGATGGTGTTCCTTATGAAAATATTTTACATTCTATACCAAAGGTATACTGATTGAAGATATCAGGATTATTAATAAGATTTAGTTCCGTGCTTGCGCAACGAGGTATATGGGCTGAGCTTGATTATATTTATTTCACTAATAAGCAAACTATTTAATTAGCCTAGACGGTGGTTTCTGCTTTCTCAAGGAATATGGAAGGCGTTGTAGATATAGAGTATTGAAATTTCAAGGGGAGCTCTTCGAGGCTGTTGTGTAGAAAATGATCGGTGCTGTGCCGCCGTTAGCTGCCATCATTTCATTAAGTTGAGTGAGCAGAGAGGTTTACCAAAGAAGCTACAGCTGTTCTTTGCCTTCCTTTGTCGCCACTGCAATCATTGAAACAAAACAAAAAACCTGAGAAAAGTAACTTTTGCTCATTACGAATCATCAAGAACGTGCTGCAGAAAACCTTGAAGCTTGTATTTTTTGGTATGGTGTTTTGAGCATGCTCTACAAGTTTCTCGAATAAAAAGGTTAAGTTGACACAACATACTCTTTACGCAAGTCCTGACATTTTTATTTAATTTAATTAACGAACAATTCAGCTAAAACAACCTGCCTTCCAGAGGGCACAGCCCTAACTAAAAGGTTGAAAAGTCTCGAAGGTTATTGCAGAATTCAGGTTACGTTAAACTCTAGGGAAGCAAGTGACCCAAAAAAATGACTAACTTACGACGATTGCCAACATCTTCATCTTTAAGGCATTTGTAATCTTATTTGTAAAAGCATTCGAGCATTTACAACTCTATTTGTAAACGCCGCACCTTTTTTCCCCCATCTCACAGTCACTCATTCTTTCCTGACGAAGTAAATCAGCCTGGCAGGTTCCCTACCATCGTCACCAGATCAGCCTCACTTATTTTCCTCAATTACTATAATTTAATCATCGTGCCTCTGGAAGCAAACGCTTTAGTGAATTGATAATTTTCTAACTGCCAGATGCAGAGGAATCGAAGGCATACTTTCTTATTCTGTAAGTATGAAAGATCGTGTTCAGCGCTCAATGTCGTGATACGTGGGAGAAAACCGAATAATCCAAAAAGCGGACATTCGTATTTTAACATCCGAATCAACCGTCCGAATATCGGGCTAACCGATTATTTATGTCATATTCATATTTCAGTCGAACAATCATATTCGAAAATCTCGGTAAGCGGATAAGGCGAACTCGAAGGCAGATTCCCTTCCCTCCTGTTTAATTGCATATTCGGTTTGGCGGATATTTGCATGCACCCAAGTCCCCACTCAACGGGTGCATGCTTAAAGGCCTGCTCACACATGCAGCGGAGCACTACAAGCGTAGCGCTGACCTCGCGCTAAGCGCGTGCTGACGGGAGCGTTCACCGGCTTTGTGTCGCACCGTCAAAACTGTTTCTCATGGCAGACGATAAGTAGCCGTCGACACAGAAGCCGCGTTACATCGGCGCTTCGCTGCATGTGAGAACCGGCTTTCATTCTTCACGTAACAAGGATTCGGATGAAGGAGGAGCGCGAGACCCTTAGTGCACAGCTCCGCGTATTGGCGACGAGTCGACGCCATTTCCCATGGGAGGGCGCCCGGATACACCTTTTCAAAATCCCGTTTATGGGCGAAATTTCGTTTCAATGTGTGTTCATGTATCGCGTTCCTTTTCTTGGTCTTCAAAACGGCAAGCGTAGTCGCCAAAACTGTGACTTGGCACACCTTGACTGCGATTTCTGAAACAGTGCAATCATCTATATTCGTATAGCTGTTTATACCTAACGGGCAAGCTTTCACAGTACCTGATTGCAAGAACGTAAAACTCTAAAAATAAGCCTCCCCAAACACACACACACACACACACACCCATACATACAAGCATATATATATATATATATATATATATATATATATATATATATATATATATATATATATATATATAGCTTGCTGGACCGAGGTTTTTCTACTTTCCAAAGATAACTCTTCTTATAAAAACGCAAAAACAGACGACACCTATGTTTTACTAAGAGTTCGACGCAAACACAAAGTAAAGTTAACGCGATACATAAAGCAACATATGCATAGCACGCTCTAAAGAAACGATAGCTGAACGTCTGAATTGAACGCGGGCAGTCTGTCGGCAAAAGCAGGAAACGATGGCTTAGGCCAAGAAAAGTAAAAAGGCAAAACACTGGTAACTCTTATGCTCTGGTGCGTTTTCGCTTTAACACTGGTTTTGTGTTCACGCCTTTCAAAGCGATGCTTTGCCTTCCGAAACAACGCCTTCCCTTCGGCCTTCTCGGCAGTACGTCCACAGACGTCTAGTTTAAACTTGGTTTTAAAAATATGCTTCTATCGACTTATTTGCCTGCATTTTACGGTGTTTTCTCTTCGCCGTGCCTTCTTTATACGGGGCTAGACGGTCTAACGGAAGGCCGAACGACTGAGGCGTTCTCCAACGCAAGCAGCGCAAAAGAAACCCCGACGGCGGGTCTTATGTCTCTGGTCCAGTCTGCCGTCGGGACGCTCTCGATGGCGTCGGCGACTCCCGTCTCCATGCTTCCGGAGGAAGGATTAACCCATATCCTTACGTTGTTGGCGTCCCCGCATGACCGTTCGCCAAATACTCAGCCCGACGTTATAAACCTGGTCAAAACAGAAGCCGGAGGCGTCTCCCCGTCCAGAAGGGCGCTCGGCGCCGCTATCTTGAACGTCATCTTAATTACGGAAGAAGTGACGGCGGCATAAAAAGCGCCTTCTGGAAGGCCTGCGCTCCCGGCAGAAAAAGCAAATGGCGGCTCTGCCCGCTGGTTTGTGCCCTCCATGGCGCCGTTTTGGAACTGCGAAGGCCGACTGTGATCGGCCCTATTTCGTCGGCTGGATACGGACGGATCGCTCAAGTCCAAGGGATGTCAGTGGCGCTTATGCCGAGATTTTCTGCAAGCCCCATTATTTCCATTGTCTCGTAGTTACAGCTGGTGGATAGCAATTATATTGAGAGGAGTCTTGCCTCGCAATTGACAGAAGAAAGGCTGCCTTATCAAGTCTGATTCCCAAGAGGAATCAAGTGACCTGGGGATGACTTGGCATTGGACAATGTAAACGTGATCTCCAACCGTTTAATGCGAAGGGGATGCCAATCAATCGACAGGCATTTGTTGCTTCACCTGTGATGCAGACAGCTGAATTGGAGCTCGAGGCGTATCAGTTAATCTTCGTGCAGTAATCTTCTGCCACGGCGGTTTTCGAATGTTGTCGACTCAAAGCAACATAAAAAAAAAATAATGTAGTTGCTACGGTTTATTACAGAGTCATAATTAGCTATATGTGCTAGGTACTTCCCGGGGCTCATGCAAGCTCTTGGTTCTCCGGCGTTTAATTGAGAGCTTATCTAAATTCCATTCAAAGTGCCTTTGCGCTCGCGGTAACTTTTTCGAGACTTCACCGAGTTCCTTGTTTTTCGGACTCGACATTCTGCGTGTAGACAAAATTCACGCAGTAGTCCATATATTTTTTTACAGCCACCTTAATTTACCAACTTCAACCACTTGGTAGCTTCAGACTTGTGGACGCTATGAAAGAGATGAGAAAGATATTTTGTTGCGATGATATCATGACAATTTGTTTTCATATTATCTCGGAATATTTCACAGCTAGCATAGGAAATCCTTATAGTCAGTTTTGAACAGGGGCATGTATTTGCTGTGTTATAGATAGAATTCCGTGTTCTCGGAGTTTATTTTTCGCGAAATTCGGAGAGTGATTTTCGGAGTTCACTTTTCGCAAAAAAATTCAAAGTTTATCGGATTTTTTTTTTTTTTTAATTTTTCAATTCTTGAAAGCATTGAGAGTTTAATTTGGCTTTCTTAATTCCTAGAACCTCTCTAATATCAAATGATATTTCTTTAGCTGAAATCGGCGTTAGGACCCTTGACATTGGTATTAGTATACTGCCGCAGGACAAGCTTAAAAACACGTGGTGCCTCAATGAACGCTGATACTTCAAAATATGGAAACTCACGGACGTAATTTCTGCAAATCTATACTGATAACATTCCACCACTCCACCCCACTGTTGCACGGACCCCGGGAAGTGGCGAAGTAAGGATTATAGAAATTTCATCCGCCGTTTCCTCCACTCTCATAAAATTTAAGAGTTTATAGCTTTCACTGTTATAAAAACACAACCCCTCTTCCTCGTCAGAAGCAAAAACAGTATGATTCAATTGAGATCCTACAACGTAGCTTTTATGGTGGCCCAGGAGCAGAATGACCCGTTGTCCTGACCGAAGCTTGATGAGATAAGCCCCTTTTGTCAATAATCTGAGGCTTGAAAGAGAACTCAGAACTAATGATCCTGTGCTCCAAAAAAAACTTATATGTTGATTACCGTTTTTTTTTTCTTCTGACTTTATGAATTCGATATTCGGATATTATCGGATAAATACAAATTGACAAACATTTTATCGGAGAGTGTTTTTCGGAGTTTATTGGGTTTCGGAGTTGTACGTGAGGACATTATCAATTGCTCGGGTTTTGACGTTATGATGATGCTACGCAATACTGAGAGATGCTAGAGAAATACCTTTGAAGTACGTTATACTTGCGTCATCAAGTACTGACCTTCAAACGGGGTACGCGTAAAGTTTTATTTAAATTACTTCTGACTTGCTTGTTCGAGCCCATGGTACACCGTCCTGTGCCGCCATGAGACGGAGCTTCACAAGCTTTCCGGGTACTGCGGGCCCTTGGTCGCAGCCACCGTCTTCCCGTCCGCGAGTATTCGTGAGCGTGTTTGCGCATTTTGATGCACACGTGTGCGTACGTGAACGGAAATAAAATAAAAACTACCACGGCTAGCTGTACATTTCACGCACCCAATTGTAGACACCCAAACAAAGTGCATTCCCCTCAACATAGTGTAGGCTTGTGAAATCGGCAATTCACTCGCTTCAATTTTCTTCCGGGCAAAAACTAACGGAGAACTGTTCTTAGCGTAAGAAGAGATCGCCCTCCAAGCTGCGGCAATTTCAGAAAGGCTTGAATCGAACCCGTTCACTCCTTCATCGGTGTCGCGAAATTTCGGAGACAGGTGTTCTGAACCGGACTCGAGAATAAGAAAACAATGAAGATATTTAACAAAGAAGTAAACTTAAAATAAGTGACACGAAGCGGTACCCTTCGTTAGATTATCGATGTATTTCAGTCCAGAGCCTACAACGTTGTTAGAAAAAAGGGTATATATATTCCTCCGTAAGGGAGGAACACTCTTGTCCCTAATGTTTCGTTAGGAACGGAACAACATTCCTCCCTCGTCTGCATTTTAGTGGTGGCCCCGACTCGAGTGAATCGAGCTCAATGAGGCTAAACAAAGACTCTACGTATATTGTCGGTCTTGAGGCGGAACGCTGCCGCGATTCAACCAAAAATTGTAAGCAGTGTTTTCTGGACAGGCAAATAAACAGCTCGCGCCACTGACTGCCCCCTAGTGTCTGCTAAGCAGCTATCGCAATAAAAACGTCCAGCCCCTTCGGACCCGACCAGAAACAAAGCCACAGCTTTTGAGGCATGAGCAGCAAATAGAAACATGACACGAGCTTATACGAACCGTGTTTACTGCCGAAGCCGGTCATGCTAAGGAATCAACGTTCTCAATCTGGTTATGTGTCGTCCCCTAGCCACATTTTTACGTCCTCACTTAGTTGGGGCATGAGTGCCAGGAAGTCGTCGAGTTTACAGAACCCCTTTCGGATCAGATTTTCTCCAAAACGCTGCTCGTAATACTCGACAAGAGTTTCCTTAATGATTTTTTTTTTTTTTTTCGCAGGTGCGAGGCCGTTGATGTCCATCTCAGGAATTTCTCTCAACAGAGAATAGTTTTTTACTTGAGACAGAACTCGAGTTGTTAGCTGCTCCCAGAAAAGATATTTTTCTGACCGTGAACGTATCACTGACTCGCTCTACTTTTCCTGGTATAGATTGGCCAGTTCTGCGGTACTATTTCAAATGTCCTTCATACCTGTTTCAGGATTTTGGGTATCTAACCTGTGAAATGCGTTTAGATTACGTTCCAGCTGCTTTTCGAGCATTTATTCTTGCTGAAATGGAATGTTACGTGACCTCTCAATCGCTGCCAGTTTACCTTTCTCTTTGGAACCTTAAATGGGGTTTAGATAGATAGATGGGGTTTATTTGCGTGCCTGCAAACAGCCAAGTGGCCCGAGCAGTAGTGCACTGTCCTGTACACAGATACATAAACGTATGAGATAAAAACACAATCCGGCGAAAATGTCTGTTTCACCAAAAAAGGCATCGTGAGTCTGTTGCAGACGTGTCATTGGGCAAGTGGCCCGCACATCAGGGTAAAACGTGTCTCTGCATTTTGATGTCCTCCCTTACGGTACCCGGAACCTCAGCGACATCAGCAGCTAGGCACAATCGAGAGAACCATGCACAATTTGACGCAGGAAATGCATGTCTCTTGCAATTCGTCTATCGTGCAGAGGCACCAGACCGAGGTCAGCGAGGAGGGAACGGTAATTGTAGAAACGGCGGCGGCCATTATATCGGTCGTAAACGATTCTTATAAACTTACGCTGAACGTTTTCAATAAGATTACAATGTAACGTCGTTACAGAGTTCCAAACCACAGACGCGAACTCGAGGCGTGATCTAACCAATGTACAATACAGACATAAAAGACATTCAGAGCGACGAAATTTTTTTGCCATCCGCGAAATTACACCCAGTTGGCGAAGTCTTTGGCCAACAATGCGAGAGACGTGGAGGCGAAAATCCAATCTCGAGTCCACAAAGACACCAAGATCCCGTACATAGACAACCCGCAGCACTTGCTCTTCAAATATACTGTAGTCGAAGACTATGCTCCCCTTCTTCCTGGTAAGGGACATTACTACTGTCTTTTTTGGATTTAGTTGAAGCCTATTTTTTAAGCACCAAAGTTCAACGGAGCGGATGTCATTTTGTATCTGAATACAGTCATTTGCATTGTCGACAACACGGAAAAGTTTAAAGTCATCGGCGAACATTAGCACTTTCAAATCGCATTTTGGCGATTTGAAAGTTAACTTTCAAACCATGCGCAATACAAAGTGCATAGTCCGTATTCTTTTAGTTTCAACAAGAGTATCTGGTGGTCAACCTTATCGAAGGCCTTGGTCATGTCAAAGTAGACTGTGTCCACCTGACCACGGTTGCATACTGCAGGACCACTATGACCAAGGAAAGTAGCTAAGTTCGTCTCCACTGATCTGCCCCTGAGGAATCCGTGTTGCAAAGGTGACATTTTTTGTTTAAAATACGAGTACAAGCGTTCATACATCACCATCTTACTATGCCTCGCCGAGTGCGCTGTCCATTTCGCTCACATCACGTGACAAACAATCGACAGTGCCAGTGGACGGCTTTTCCTTACTAAGTAGAGTTATGTTAATCTTGCAGAGGTTCCAGCTAAACTTCGGAGTTGCGTTTTCTTTATTTCCTATTTTAAAGGGGTTATAAGTAGAATTTTGTGTTTTCGGATAAATCCGAAAAACACCCGCAGGTAAAATTTTGGTCAATTCGGATTCCACTTCATTATATAGCATAAAATTCATTTCACTTTCCGAGCGAAGTTCAACAGCCTGAAACAGCTTATTAAGCATGTATATGTGTCCTTTTGCAACAACATTTAGATTTGCGATCGGTAAAGTACGAAAATCAAAAAGGTCGGAACGGTGGCAGGTACATTTCCTAAGCTAGAGCTCTGTAGAAGCGCAGCTCACATAAACCAAGGACCAGTTGCATAGTCGTTAAAATTTTCGACTCTTTGGCGCCAGACACACAAAAAAAGTGTATCAGCTCAAGTCCATTTCGGAGTGCGTTTTTGTTGCTCTATATTAGATCGTTTATATAATTTCAATGTATAACATCAATTAGATTTGATATCGTGTTTTGGCTGTTCTTGTCTAGCTCGTAGATGGCAAGGGCCGAAAAACAAGAGAGCAAGAATACGTATAAATGCACTGTATCCGTGCTGCAACAAAGTCAAAAAGCAGTGAATGATGTTTGGAACTTGAAAAGCACGTATTCTTTGAGTTCTACCCCATATGCGCGTTGACTCACGTAGTGACCATATAATGATGACTGATTGATTTTATACATTGCATAAACGCAACCTTTCTTTTGCTCAAACTCATGCACCTCAGAAGCACGTCACAACTATGTCTTCTTGTGCACTACGACTTTCTTTACCAAATGTATGAGGCTCCAAAATATTAACATAATTTTTCTCTTTACTTCGAATATTACTCACTTCATCATAGTGGCTACCATATTTATAGGCACATAGCTCCACTGCGCGAGGGAGCGTGCGACAAATAAACTCGCAAACTCGCTAATTAGCACCTATTAATGAGTTAACTTTTTAATTAATAATTTGTGAGCATACCACCCAGTACAGACGTTCTAGATTGTATTGAGAAATATCCCATCGTGTTGTTTCCATAAAGGTAGCTTTTGTGTCTATTTCTTTTTTCTGAGGTTTAAAAAAAAAAAAGATCTCACGCGAGATTTAAAAAAAAAAAAACCTCGCGTGACTATTCCTTATTGGACTGTATAATAGTTCCCTTAGTGTCGTTTTCTGTTTTTGTTTTTTTCGCGCTTTCTTTAAGGCTTGGAAACCTACCTGAATGAAAAAAACACAATTGGATGTTTCTCAACACCTTCTACAACATTTGTATTTGAGGGTTTACGCACAAATCAATGTGTAAAAAGTTAGATAATTAATCTATAATATTTATCCTGTTTGGCCTATCGCAAAACAAATATTTTGAATTGCTCAATAGGATTGTGAACAATACTGCATGGGTTTGACGCGCGTAGTGTGCATAAGTTTTTTTCTTTTTCTTTTAAGTCAATTCGTACAAGTTACCTGAAACACCCTGAATAACACAAATCAAACTCCATTTCGCACTATTTCTGTCTTTCCGTTTGAATTTCGTTTAGCCGCTAACATTCCAAACTGTAATAAGCCGCTGTTTAGACAGACATGCTTCCTTTTCGTCATATTTTAAGAGATGCAAGCAGACGACAGTTACGATAGCCACGGTCCAGGACTACATTCCATAATGACTATTTCCATGCCGTTGGATTGTACCGTAGTTGCTCAAGCGGTTTGTATAAATTCTCTAATGTAATACAGAATGTTAAGGCAATGTCAACGCGAAATGTATATCGACATAAGCGACTGAATCGAGTCTGCTCACACCACACAACACAGCCATAGCGATGCTGGTGGCACACAGAAGCAGAAAACCACGTTGATTGCCTGTTGACACTATAGTAACAGGAAACAAAACCAATGGTAACACAGAAGACGCCCAGGCAGACGACAGCAGAATCGCCTTGTCTTGGTCGCAACATTGCCATAACGCATAGCCGGTACCAGTCACACAGACGGCATGTTAGTCCAGTATACTGTGCTCGCCAAACTTAAAGGAAGCACGCAACTGTGTCTTATATCATGGAAGCGCTACTCTGGCGGCAGACTTGTACGTAACGCGTTAGAAGTAATGGATTACTTGTAATCGATTACATTTTACTGTAATTTTGTAACGCTTCAATTACTTCCTGTAAGAAGTAACGACCCTTGTAATTGAGTTACTTTTTTGCTGTAATCGATTACAAAATTACCCATTATGAATTTTCTCAATTTCTTTTTTTTTTTCTTTTTTTTTTTGGGGGGGGGGGGGGGGAGGGGTAAGATCGTTAGATGTGCTGAAGTCACGCAGCTCTGGGCAACGGTTAATTTTTTTTTTCTTCTTTTCCAAAACCACTAAGCACTGGACCTCGAGGATTAGTAGGCCACGTACTTCACTATGCTTCGTTTCCTGGGTACATTTTCTTTTTTTTTTTTTTTTTTTTTTTTTGGGGGGGGGGGGGGGGGGGGGGTACACCTGAGGCTACATCTGGGTATGAAAAATTACGTTATCCATCCTCTTATGAGGATGGATAAGGTAAGAGGGATTGGGTGTGTTGGCGTCACTCACTCAGCTCTAAACAAAAACGGTTAAGGCCTTTTCTTTAATTTTTTTTTCGAAACAACTGAGCGCGAGACCCCAAGGATTATGCTACCGTAATAATAATAATAAAAAAGAAATGAAAAGTAACCTGGGAAGTAATCGATCACTTTAGAGTAATTTTTCGATTACTTTTTAGGCTGTAATTGTAATTGGTTACTTTTTACAGTGAAGTAATTGTAAGTGTAATCGGTTACGTTATTGCGTAACGTGTACAAGTCTGTCTGGCGGTAGCCGAAGCTCCATGACGTAGCGCGCAATGGGAGCAGGGGAGGTCCCACGGCTGAACCGGAGATAAGGCAGCAATTTTGCCTGTCGGGCGATCTACGCTTTTCGCCACCCCCTCGCACTGCAGTGCATAGGTGACCGCCGAAATTGTCACTTATTGGACGGCTCATTCGGTAGACACATAAAATGCCTTCTGTTTGAGGCATTTAACTACTGACGGTTTCGTCAGTCACTCATGCACCTTCGTGTAAAGAGGTGTATAGTGATATGAAAGCGTACATCGCCCAGCAGGCCAAAATTCCTGCGTTGTCTCCGGTACATCTGTCATTTCAGCGTTAAGAGAGCGGCCTTATACCCTGCTCGGACTGTTCCATTGAGAGCAGTCATGGAGCACTTCTTCGGCTGCGTTCAGGATAGCGCTCCCATCAGAGAAGACACCGCTCGCGTGTTCCATATACGTTCGGTGAGCACTATGCGTAGCCCTCCCGGCATTTTTCCGGAAATTGGCGGTTTCTAACGGCTTCGTTCGCTCGGTCGAAACAAAATAACGCTAAAATCGTCAATGCAACCGAGGTGCTCTTCGTGTTTGGATTGGGATATTAATTTTACGAGCGGCCTTCGCTGCCACTGATGCTCAATCAGCTCAACGGAGTGTATTAAACAACGCGCGCGACGTGCCCGCACAACGAAACCAAAAGCAGAAGGGGCGGGAGGGCCAAGGTTTGCTCCCGTATGCCTGAAAGAAAACGCCTTGTTTCTCCCTTCTTCTAGTGTCCGCTTGGTTGCGCGTCAGTAGATGAAAAACGCCCTGTTGCTACCTTTTCACTCCCTTTTTTCTTAAAATGTATTGTTTCCTTCATAATGCAACAACTTAGAAAAAACTGAAAAACGGCTCGTTGCAACCTCCTCTTCGTAAGAGCGTTGACGACGGCCGATGCGAGCGTTTTTTTCTTGTTTTTTTGTTTTTTTTTTTCGTTTTCTAAGCGCTCGGGGCTCGGTTTCGCGTGGTATCGCCTGGGGCCTCAATGACGTACGCACTTAGCATTCTCTCCACGACCGGAAATCTCTCTCCCCCGCCCCTTCCTTTCCTTTTCGCAAAATGCAATATGCCGCAGTTTCGAACGCGTTGTCAATTTTGTGCGTGTGTGTGTGCGTGCGTGCATGCGTATGTGCCTGCGCGTGCAAGTACGAGCGTGTATGTGCGTGGGTGTGTGTGTTTAATAGTTTAGCTTTTGATATTTCATTTTTCTGGGTTGGTTGTGAGGTGACTTGCTTTTCTTGTCTTCTTTTTTAAAGCAGAAAATGCGTTTTAACTGTACACCCAATCCCAAAATTGTGGTCGTCCGTTCGTCCGTGCGTCCGTCCTTCCGTGCATTTCCCGCTACATTTAACGGGGAAATCGACGTCACGTGACCTAAACATGAATTCAGTTTCCCCGCCAAATATAACAGGAAATGTGATGTCACATGTCCTAAGGTCACGGAATCTACAGACCAATTCAGTTTCCCCCTAAATTTAGCGTAAAAATTGACATCAAATGATCTATACACCAATTAAGTTTCCCCGCTAAATTTGGCGGCAAAATTTATGTCACGTGACCTATGCACCAATCCAGTTTCGCCGATAAATTTGGCGGGGAAATTGATATCATGTAACCTATACATCAATTTAATTTCCCCCTTCAATTTTGGCGGGAAAATTGATGTCACGTGACCTATGCACCAATCCAGTTTCCCCGCTAAATTTGGCGGGGAAATTGATATCATGTAACCTATACATCAATTTAATTTCCCCGTTCAATTTTGGCGGGAAATTTCATGTCACGTGACCTATGCACCCATCCAGTTTCGCCGATAAATTTGGCGGGGAAAATGATATCATGTAACCTATACATCAATTTAATTTCCCCGTTCAATTTTGGCGGGAAAATTGATGTCACGTGACCTATGCACCAATCCAGTTTCCCCGCTAAATTTGGCGGGGAAATTGATATCATGTAACCTATACATCAATTTAATTTCCCCGTTCAATTTTGGCAGGAAAATTTATGTCACGTGACACGACGTGACGTGACCTATACTATACAAGACTGGGCTTGTAAACAAATTAAAATGATATTACTTCTTAAACACTGCATTTCATGCATCATAGGACTCTGTAGGTAAAGGTCGCTGCCAAGCTTTCTCTTCTATATTATTTGAACGGTGCTGAAGGCTGGAGGATAATCGAAGGAGAAAATAAGGCTTCTCAAGATCATCGAAGAAATCGACCGTGACTTCAAGCAAAGCTTGCATTGTCCTTTCGTACAGACTTACGAGCACCTGGTCCTTGTAACTGCGCTGTCGAAACATGCCGCAGTATCCTTCCCGGGATAAATATTCTCAATAAAAGCGCCCTTCGGCGCACGACTTCACCGGCCCGTTCTACAAGATCACAGTCACGTACTTGGCGGGAAAAAAAGGCAGCAAGGAGTGTGGTTGATATATATTTAACAACAGAGATCGGAGCGCTTACCGTCAAAGTTGATAGAATTAAAAAAAAAAAAAAGCAGCGGCAAGCGATCACGCATTAAACGGGACTTTCCTCGTCATAAATGTCAGTATTAAAAACATCCTCAATTACGATTATATTACAATATTGCTACCTGCACTTCGCGTACTAGTACACAAACAACAAGGTAGCTAGCACATAACGGCAAGCGGCCAGAAACCTTATTTTCACTGTGCAATTTCGAAAATAATAACTTACTATTTTTTTGTTCTCTTTATGCTTCGCAAAAACAATGGGAACGGCTCCAAATATGGCGCTGTGCGTGGCACGACTGAGCACGGCGCTCGATTTAAACCCGTGCATGCGTCACCGGTCAGCTTGCGCTCGGTAACAAGCAATCTACCGGCGAACATTGGACATCCGGGGCACATTACGTATTGTGAGCACTGCCAACCCAGACGCGTGGCTCTGAGGTGCACGGGCGGAACGAGCCGGCAAAACAACACCTGACAGTGTGTGCCGGACACATGTTGACGCTTTCGCTGCTCGATTTTCTCAGGTATTTTATGGAACATTTAGACCGTTGAGATAAACCTAATGACCAATGCACCTTTTGTATATTACAAATATACCTTTTTTAATAAGAGCTACTGGCATGCGCGCGCTCTTCTCAAACAACTGCGGAAGCTTGAATGATGGTCGGTGGACGGAAGCGGAATTGTCAGACACTCCGTGGGGCGTGCAAAAATCGTCTTCTGCACGCTGCCATCTTTGTCTGCTGGGCTGTGGAACGCCCTCTGAGCATGCGCTGTTGCTCTGCTGTGCGGTAGATCAGACGCTGCACATGCGTCCACAGCTCGGTGAGTCAGCACTTTTCGCACGGGTGATAAGCAATGCAGAACTGTATACCATGCATGCCTCCTCCGCGTCCTGTGTAGTGCCATCTATTCTTTTTTTTTTTTTTTTCCGATGCGAAAGCATTAACTGTTTCATGGAGCGAGCCGACGTCATCAGCTTTGAAACCACGCAAACCGGCACCTTAATGAAACCACGCGCAAAGCTAGCCAACGGCACCTTTTACACTTCGGTTCCATTGGCTGGCGCGCGTCGACGAGGCTCCCAGTGGCCGCTGCGCGTCAGTTTGTGTAGTGTCATCCTGACTGTGTTATCACACTGCTGTGTTATCACTAATCACCGCGTTCGCTCGCCTCTTATCGGTTGTACGGCTCGTGGCAACATATACGGCGCATGGAATAAACCAAGGGGGTCGTTCTGCTGGAAACTACATTGCTGTCTGTTCCTTCCTCGTGCCGCAAGGCACGCGACAGTTTGAACGATCGCCCACCCGATGGTGCTGCGTGTCCGCGAGGCAGCAGCTTAACCATTCCACGCCCAAGGTCAGCGCGTTGTACGCCGAGCGAAGAGCGGCGTGCGTGCTTTCACATTTACAACTCATAAGAAGCGTTTAGGTGTACCTCGAGCCTTTTTAATTAAGTACTACGTTAATAAGCGCAAAGTAGTCTCCTGGAAAGGAACGCTCGTTCCGCTAAACACTAGAGAATTTTAGGGGCAACCTCGAAGCATTCGGATCAAGACCCAGTATCATTAATGCGAAAGCATTAACTGTCCCATGGAGCGGAGCCAGCCGCGTCTGCAACTGCGTAAAAATGGCCCCTTAAAAACCCGTAGCCGCGAAAAACGGAACCTAAATTGACTGCGACGCGTCATATAATATGCTTTGTCACTGAAGCCGGCGCGGCCGCTCGAGGTCAAAGCGGACGCGCTTCAGAAGTAAAACACAAAGAAAAGCACAGCAACGCAATGCTTCGTCACGAAAGCCGTCGTGAAGCCGGCAGGGTTCGCCGCGCCTGCGCAGTGAGGGAGCGAGATGTCGCCGCCGCAGTGCCGTGTGCGATAGGAAGACATGGCGCGCTGCTTGGAGGAGTGCGCAGCGTGCAGGAATCAAAACGTAAGGAGAGTGTTGGTAAAGACTTAAGAACACAAAAAAGAATAAGCACGAAGAGGACAAGAACACAGACGAGTACGTCTTTCTGTGTTTTTAAGTATAGAAATCCTTTCGCTTTCCTACACGTAAGCAGTCTTTTAGGGAGTTTTAATATAGGTTATTCCGATACCTCTGATAGCGATACCCGATACTCCGCCAACCTCTTTCCGCGTCCAGCCTCTAGCTATCCGGTATCGCTGTCGGAGTTATCGGGCGACCTACTACAAGTCTCTACTGTTAGATGGCGTGAAGACAGTTCGTTCTCGCTTGCGTCGCTTCGATCACAAACTGGCCATTCGGCTCGGAGAGAAAGCGTAAAGAGGCTGGAAATCAGGATTCAATGATAATCATTTTACCCCAATCGTTTCTAATTACAAATTAGGCTGAAAGGAGAAAAGACCGCCGACACGTAGGGTAGGACAGGACAAACTGAAACAAAAATTTACAAATCGAAGCTGTTTTATTTTTTTATTGCAATAAAAAAAAATATAGCGATATTGTTTTGCGTTTTGACATTGCGGTTAGTAAAAATGACTATAGTGGAATTAGTAGAATTACAAGGTATTAATTTGTAATAAAAAGTAACAAACGCCTCATCTTGCCCCGACCCCTTTGGGGCAAAACGAGGGAGATATAGTGGGGCAAAGTGAGGCCCCCTATCAAGAAAAAAAAAGAAGACAACTCAGTTCTTGCACTCTGGACATTTGAAGTATACTCCCTAGGACCCTAAGCAAACTTCAGGAGCCGAGACTGCGCACGCCGTGCATTGAATCGACAGAGAACCGGGTGCTGTTCTGCTTCACCAAGTTTTTTGCCATCCAGGCACTGCCACATTTGACACTTGTGCGGTTTGCAGAACGCCTCCGCTCTACCGGCTTATTCAGCGAAGGAATAGTCTGCATATAGGGTCTCCTGCGCCTTGAATAATCTTTCCTCTGGGTTTCATTTTTTACACAGTAGGTGTAAATTGTCCTTTGCATATCCTTGTACGTGAAGCCAAAAAAAGGGACTTCTCCATACATGCTATATTCTCGACGAGCTATTTTCTTGCTGATCAAAAAAAAAATCGTTATTTCAATCCGAAGTGAGATTTATAACGCACTTGCTGCTTACATTCGTTGAGTTTCCTTGCACGCCTTTGAAGTTCAGCCTTAGGTACCCCGAAGGCTTTGATTGCAGCGTGAATAAACTGAAGCTACTGATTCACAGATTCAAGTGTTTTCTTCGTGTCATTTTGCTACTATAAAGCCCGGGCTGTTTTATTTTATTTATTTATTTATTTATTTTTTATTTTTTGTTTTGGTAGGTCCTGACCATGCTCGACGAGAAAAGGGAAAAAAGAAAAACAGTAGCTCGAAAACAAACCTTGAACCCGCCGAATATCTGTTTACGCACGTGAATGGCCATTAAGTTGCATTTTGCACCTTGCACTTACTCTTCTTAAAAAATTGGTCGGTGCCTAGGTGTACTATACTGCATAAATGTCCGTAGAACTAACTACGTGTGGATGCACAAGAAATGAGGGGGGGGGGGGGGGGGGGAGGGGGGTTAACGCTTCGCCGAGATGCGCTTGAGAGTTGCGTGAATTGCCCGTGGCGCAGAGGACGCGAGCTCGGCCGCTTGGCCGCTGTCCAGAGCGATGTGCGAAGATAGTGGAATCGCGGCTGCCGGAGCGGCTATCGCCGTTTCAATCAGACTGGAGCGCGCCGCCTTGAAGCGAGCAAACGAGCAAACCAGCAGAGAAGAAATTGCTGCAGAAACAACTATTGTTTGTTGTCTATGAATTTCGATAGCATTCGTCTAGGTAACCTCAAGGATGACGTTTAAGACGGCGTCAAGGACGACCTCTAGGGCGATCTCTAGGAGGACTTCAAAGACGACGTCTAGAGCGACCTCTATGGCGATCTTAAGGACGACCTCTAGGACGACCTCCAGGACGACTTTGAGGATGACGTCCTAGAGGAAGACGTTAAAGACGCCGTCTAGATCGACCTCAAGGACGACCTCTAGGATGACCTCAAGAACGTCGTCTAGGACGACGTTGAGGACGACGTTGAGGACGACGTCCTAGAGGACGACGTCAAAGACAACGTCGAGGACGACGAAAAGGTCGTCAGGTCCTTCGAATAGGGTGCGAATGTGAAAGAGTGTGAGAATGTAAGCTGAAATGGTAGCATATTAGGGCCACTACTGTTCAACGTTTATCTTAACGATATTGTAAATATTAGCCCTACAGCCAAATTTATATTATATGCGGATGATAGTAGTATATTTTTCTCTGGCCAGGACAGTCAAGAGCTCATAGATATGTGTAATGGTACAATGAAAACACTCGAGAACTGGGGCCGGCAGCTAATTCTATACAGGTAAATGAAAAAAAAAGGCGGTTATATTCAGACCCAAAATAATCCCGTTCCCACACATCCAGAAATCTTCCTTAATTCACGTCGTATAGAAGAGGTAGATCATTTCAGGTGTCTCGGTGTCATATTTTCTACCAATATGCTGTGGGACGTTCATGTAAACTACCTGCTAACAAAAAATACTGCCATAATTAAATGCAGTAGATATCTCTTTTCCACAGAAGTTAGGGTGCTTCTTTATAATTCACTGTTTTGCTCACACATAAACTATTGTCAACTAACGTGGGGGACAACTACATCTTCAAACCTACAGCGTATTGATTTATTACAAAAGAAATATTTTCGGCACATTTATAACGCCCCTTATGGAACACCAAGTTCAATTTTCTTTCGTCGTTCTTGTGTTGTCAGAGCACACAACCTATACAGATACCGTTTAGTGGCCGCTATAAATTAGAAACACAGAGAAAAATACGTAATCTGCCCCAACTGCAAATAAAAACTTGTAGCTAGTTACTGTGCAAGACACAAAGAAAGCTGGATAGTCCCTACAATATTCATTTATATATATATATATATATATATATATATATATATATGTGTGTGTGTGTGTGTGTGTGTGTGTGTGTGTGCGTGTGTGTGTGTGTGTTTATGCATGTCAGAATATTTTGGTGAGTTTTCTCTTCTTTCTTGTGTTCCTTTTAAATGTCTTTCTCCCCACTGTTATGTACCTCAGGGGAGCTGAGGACCAGTCAAGCTGCTTGGACAGCTTTTTTCCTTAGCCCCCACCAGGCGTATACATGGTAAATAAAGCTATTAGTATTATTATTGTTAAACTGGTTCCCGTATGAAATGGGCACCAGTATCAAAGGGCTGCCGTCAAACGGGTGATCATATCAGGCGGGTGCCGAACCAGATGGGTACCCATATCAAATCGGTACCGGTATCAAGCGGATTTTCGTATCAAGCGCATGCCCGTATCAAACGCATGGCCTGATCAAACCTCTGCCCGTATCAAATAGATGACCGCAATATATGAGGACCGTATCAAACAAGTGCCATCCCTACTGAAAACAAAAATTCTCATACTGTTGTCCGCTCAAACATACCGGTAACAGGTTGGAACCTTCGTTTAGCAGTATAACCAAGCTGCAAACCGGCTCAGTCAAACTGCTCATCGCCTTAGTCGAAATGTTCGCAGGTTTGAGAGAGGAAATCTTCAAACCACATAGCGACGTGGCGGACCGGTTTGAAACTGCTCACAGGTTTGGTCAAACCGCTCACCAGCCAAGTCAAACTGTTCGCAGGTTTGAGCGTAATGGTATACGGACCTGTTCACACGCGTTCTGGTTTGAAAGGAAGACAGAGAGAAATAGATTGAGCGAGAGTAAGCAGGCGTGCTTTCGGGAAGTCGCCGGGCTCTCAAGGACGACTGCCTCTTACCTTGGGAGTGCGGAGGAAATATTTGGGAAGGGGATAAAGCAGTCCCTGGGGTGAGGAAGCAGAGACACGACGTGCGTGATCGACGGGGGATGATCGTGGCCGGACGAGGAGCACCCGGCAGACAAGGCAAAAAACAACACATGGACGCAGCACAAGCTACAAGACAGGAGCGGGACTGTGAGTGTTCGTCGGACCTGTCCCGGAGATAACCAACCTGAATGCAGCGCAAGCTAGAAGACAACAGAACCGTATATAGAGAAAGTTTGGCCATTCATTGGGAAGTATAGTAGGCAAATGAGGAGGGCGCCATTGGCAGAAAGTGGGCTGGGCGTGTTCCAGGGCGTCTTCACGGATTCTCGCGACCACTGCCAGGGTGGTCGCGAGAAACAAACTTAATAAGTCTGTCAAAGTAACTCTAGGTGACTGAAAATATGGTGCACGTGAATGAGTGATTTAAGGCCAGGATCTCAGATAGATGCAGCATATTATTTTTACTTCGGACGAGAATTTTGTAGAGAAGTAACTTCCATGACGCAGGTGCAACAAAAAAAATTATTTTAAGGTAACCGAGTATACGATTAGTACTGTTACAAATATGGTCTATGTGAGTTGTCCAAGACAAGGTACATACAGGTTATATAAGCACCCAGATACTTGTACGAAGACACGGGTTCAAGACTGATGTCATCGAGACAGTAAACGGGACGCGTAGTGTTAAGACGGGTTACACGCATGCATTTGCATTTGTTTGTTGCATGCACCACAGTTTACACCATTTAGATATACGGTTTATGTCAGACTGGAGTAGGGAGACGTCAGAGTCAGTGTTAATTTCGCGATATATAACACAATCATCTGCAAACAGACTGACGGATGAACATACTTTTTTTGGTAGGTCACTAATATAGATAAGAAATAGAGGGGGCCCCAATACTGAGTCTTGGGGAACACCTGAGGTAACCGGAGAAGGTTCAGAGTCAACATCATTAACGGTAACGAACTGCGATCGGTTAGTGAGAGAACAGTGCATTCATGCAACGACATTAGGGTCTAAATTAAGTTTGCTTAGTTTGTGAAGGAGGAGGGAGTGAGATACCTTCTCAAAAGCTTTGAAAAAATCAAGGAACGCGCAGAGAGTTGACTGAACATTTTCAACACGAAGTGAGCGGAACGTCTTCAATCTTTCTGATGACACTCTCAACAGGAAGTCAGCAGACAAAAATCAACGTAAAGTTAATAGAAAGTCAGACGCTTTTCTTTTGACTCGGGCTGTAGAAAATCATCCGAAATGTTTAAACAAAAAATCAACAAACTTTCTGCTGGCCATGTCAACAGGAAGTCAAAGTCAAAAGAAAGTAATCAAAGTCAACAAGAAGTCAACACGTTTTCAATAAAAGGTCAAAAATCATTTTTGTAGGGTACATATATGAAATGAGTGTCTGTAATAAACGGGTACCGTACCAAACGGGTGCTGTACCAAGCGGCTGCTGTGTGAAATCTGTATCCATATGAGTTGGCCGGGTACCCATATCAGATCCTATAATCTCATATCCCCTGAACGCGTCGGCCAGTTTGCCACCCGTTCCAATTTCAATGATATGCAGTTGATCTCCGCTCCTCGGCGATCTTTATATACACTCTAAGCTAAACTACAGAGTATTGTAGAGCCGGGATGATCATGTGAGTATTCATGAGCTTTAGAGTTAAAGCATGGGTGATTTAGAATACTTCGTATGCGTGAAATTCGAACAAACGTCGAACTGTAGTCGGCCCTTTTATAACGCATCGGGTATTGTAGCGTGATTTTGTTGCGATATTTACGGTGACAAATTATTTTGAATGGATAGCCTTGATAGGCACTTGAAATTTTCTCGATAACGGAAGCTTTCTGACATTTTGGTTAGGGTTAGAATTCTTAGATTAGTTTCACCTGTTGCTACCTTAACATCCACAATGCGGCGACAATGTGTCACCGTAATCTAGAAAATTATTTCTCTGCTGTATCATCAAAAGTTTGTGTTTAGTTTGAAAATCCAGGACTTTCGCGCTTGTCACGATACCCGTGAACACTGGAGCGGCCTGCCCGGATTGAATTGTTGAGTGAAATCTGTCAAGAATCATCACCAGAGACATTAAATTTTCAGTGTTTAAAACTCAAACGCATGAAAAAAAAACTTTCGGAAAAAAAGAAATTCTGGACCCTAGTCGAGGAAAATCAGTCAGCCCCAGCAAGCAACCCGTCGCGAAGAACAATTTTCACTCCCTCTGTTTGTTTTGATCCCTTGTTCGTATACGCCTGGCGCCGCTATCTCTGCACGACGCTGTAGATTATTTTCACCCTCCGTGGTTCTAATTCTGTTTGCTTGTGTTTCTTGGTTGTAGCCTTTGCTTGCGTTTTGCTCCTGGGTCAGCCGACGGCGTCGCGTTCATATACCACCAGGGGACCTTCGGAGGAGAAGCGACTCTCTAAAAAGACTGAGGACTGCCCTCAGCCCATGGCGCTGAATCGCCGCGCCCGAGGTCAACTCTCGTTTATTTCTCTCCTGTTCCTTCGTCGCGGATCTCGGAAGAAGATTGGATGCCGCCCCGAGGTGACCACCGCGCCGGTTCAAATCTGCGCCGCCCTAGCTACGCGGCGCTTCGCCGGGTGCAGGCTTGCTCCTGGGGTAATCTCCCGGACGATGAGTGCTCACCTTCGGGCTCTTTTGTCTCGGCGGACGACGCCGCAGTCTTAGAAGGTGGCTGGAGTCCCGGGGCTTTGCGCGCTGCTCTTGTCCAGGGTCGATTTAACGGTCGTATTCGCTGAGCTGGTGACGCTAGGCCCTATTTATTATTCACTTTATATTTTGTGCTTACCGGCTACTGCTTAGCAGAGCACAAGACTGAAAGGAGGAATAAAGTTGGGAGATTAAACAAAAAAAAAAAAAAGTATAGCACTTTTGTAGTTTTGTGTGCTCAATCAGAAACAAATGAAAAGAAAAACCGGCTTATACGAAGGACACTATGTATTTTCTTAATCTAATTGAACATACAAACAGAAAAAAACATAGTAAACCAGGAAAACTTTTTGGTCACTATTGGCGTTAACTGTATATACACGAACATTTCAAACGATGAGGGAATGTTTGCAGTAGAGGAATTTTTCTCTGTGCATCATTCGTCTCTAGCTTACAACGAAGTATATTGGGCCGATTAGAATTAATCTTAAGCCATAATAATTTTATTTTCGATAGCACTCACTATCTTCAGATTCATGGCGCTGCAATGGAGACGATAATGTCCCCGAAATACGCTAATATTTTTATGGGTAAATTTGAGGAAAGCCTTGTGTGATATTATGCCAAAACACCGGCCATGTATATTCGTTATATCGAGATTTATCATATGGAACAATACGAAGAACTTTTCCTCGCCCTTCTGAGATGCCTGAATAGCTGTCTCCGTAGTAATAAATTTACCTTCAATCACTCAACAAATGCCATGATTTTTCAGGGTGTAAACTTTCAGAAGAAGGAAAACAGAATAATAACAAAGCTTTCCAGGAAGCCTACCGAAAAACGTTAGATTCTTCGTTATGATAGTTACCACTGAGAGTGTCAAACAAATAATATACCGTAGAGTCAATTTCTTCGATGACGCAGAATTTTCAGGGAAGACCCCAACTTTAAAGAAAATGTAACATCGCTAAAACACTATACCCAAAGGAACGTATCCCACATCTATCCTCAATGACGCCATAAGAAAAGCCTCCGCCCTAGAGAGTGGCTCACTCCTTGAATCTGAAGCACAGGTACACCCCCACAAAGCAAGGACACCCTTAGTTATAAACTATTCGAACCTATCAGGCCAAAACTCTATACTGAAACGGCATTTAAATAATACGTACGCAGGCGATAAACCTATGGACAAATTTCCCGAACATCATTTTGCCACATTCCGTAAACATCGCAGTATGGGAGTAATCGCTGTGCGCCTCGTATATAAAAATACATGAGAAGTCTGCTGGCTGTGGTCCGTGCCTGGGTATTCGATGTCATCTCTACCCCTTTGCCCCGACCACTGATAGAGTCTTGAACTACGCTTCTGTTTTCTTTTTTTAGTATTAAACAGAAACTCGACTGTACAACCCCTAATGTGATATGCCTTACCAACTGCACGCGGTGTAATATACAATATATAGCAGAGACTGAAAATCTCATCAAAGAGCGACTTTACTGCCACAAATTCGACATCGTGAATTTTCTACAGCAATTGTAACGAGATACTTAAAGGGGCATTCTGAGTTCAAAATCATATTTCTTTTTATTATCCGAAATGATTGAAACCGATGCCTGGACATTATTACCCTTACAATCGAAACTTGGGAACTCAATATTCGTGAAGTAAAAAAACAATTTCCAAAGGTCGAATTTGAAGTACCCGCGTGATCTGCGCCAGGACAGTGACGTCTAAAATTGAGTCGTCCTGCAACTCGAGTTTCTCTCACACCTCTGAACCGCCGTAAGGCCGCGACCCCAAGTGTCGTGTTCGCCCGCGTCTCACTCTCCTCCGTGCCTGCCGCCTATCGCTGCAAGCAGACGACGCTTCACTTTCGAGTTAGAAGTTCTTTTAGGGCCCTTTCAGCGATCCCAAATTCTTTGTAACGGTGTGAGGTCAAAGAGAACGCGCAGTAGACTTTTATGAGCGACGTGAGGGGGTCACGTCGCCTCGGTTCTGCATGAAATGATGCCTCGGCGGAGTAACAACCGAAACTACGGTACACAGACAACAAACCCAGTTGTTTTAACCGTTTGACGATTTCCTTTTCGAAGCCTGAGAGGTTGTCCGGCACCTAAAAAGAGAAGTTTGTCCGATCCCCGGACTCACCGATCATCCTCAGGGCTATCTGCCAAGCGCCGCGGCGCCGCCATGTTTGCCGAGAAGGGATAAAAAGCCAGGGGGGCGACGTCACTCCGGACTCCCATTTTCAGTATTTAAAAAAAAAGGCCGTAGTGCGTTCGCGATTGCGCAAAAAAATGTTTTGCGAATGCCATTTATAAATATGAAAGAAATGTCGCTTAGAATGCTTCTAAATTTCATAATCGATTACGTCACAAATAAAACGAAGAGAGGAGGTGAGAAGGGGCAGAGAAAAGCGCCAAATATAAGAAGGCGTGCGCGCGTTGGAAAACATTTTTTTTTTCGCGTTGTGGTATTGTTTTGCGTGTCTATGACTACAACTTACATCGTTCTAGACAAAAAAAGAAAAGAAAAGCAACTTTTAGGGTGTCAGCGCCCCTTTAATTCTGGCAGAGTGTTGCAATTCAGTCGATACATGGCAAATGCATTTCACTAGTGAGATACAAAGACATTTTTCAAATGTATCTCGTTACAGGAATACAGACGCTCAAAAGTGCCTCTAAGATACTACCGTGATACATTTGTATCGCGATACTGCTCAGCCCTTTTCACTTCTGACAGCCATGACATCAAAGCACACCTAAAGATAATCACAACTGAAAGTAGATTTTGGAATGACATCACGCGGAAAAGTTGCCTTATTACGCATCTAAATTTAACGCGTTGGCCCCACTCGCTATCAATATCTCAAAGGGGCTTTTAAATTACTTTTCCTTTTAGGCGAGAAGGTGCCTCCGGTCCCGTGTGTTAATATACTTCACGACTATCCAGCGGGGAAGTATATGAACTTTATATCGCCGTCTTTATGCCAGAGGAAAACTCGCTTCGTTTCGAGAAAAACGAAAAAAAGCGCGCAGAGGTAAAAAAAGACGGGTACATGTATATTACTTTGCTAAAGTGCCCAACCCGTTGCTACCTTACGATATGCGCACCGAATATTTCCATTTTAATCATTCACAGAGCAGAAAAAATAACATAAGTACAGACATCTCCCGTGTGAAATGAATCCTAATGGTTCGTTAAAACTATCGGCGACTTAACGAGACAACCGCACTACATATAATATCGCTCGGGGGTAATAAAGCGAGTGCGAGCTACCGCGAGATTTTAAACTGAATGACTTATACAGGTGCCGCGACTGCTTGAAAGATTGCCCTGTGGCTGCGCAAACATAGCCATAATTTTTGTCGTGCCGTTTCGAAAGCCAGCCGTGCGTGGGAGCCGGGCTTGAATGTCGACCGTCCCCAAATGTTTCGAGCGATTCGGAGCCAAGCGGCGAGGCATTCTTCCGAGTGCCCCACGTGTGCTCCCGGAGGATTTCCACATTGTTTGCAGCGCCTCCCCCGGAGGAAGAAGCTACGATGCGATGGCACTCTTCATACAAACTTGCCTTAAGAAAAACAAAATTGTGTACATAAGATTGAGGATCGTGGAGTTTGAAAAGTACGACAACGGAGAAAAACAAAATCCCGAGATGATGCTTGTATCATTGTGCCGGGTCACAAGCAAAATGGGGGTCAACACTGGCTGGAACCCATATAAAGGCATTACGCGAATTACATTCCAAAACAAATATTCGCTTTTATAGCCACTGTGACTGTTTTAGACAGAGCAGAAGCATGGGTCAATAATTTGCGATTTAATGCTTGCGTGGTCAAATAAACTACCGCCAAACCGCTCAGCGTCTCGGGATGTACGGTGTAGCATATCAGCCAATTGGTAAAGAAGTTTATTTTCTGTTTTGTGTCAAAGGAGACCCTAGTAAAAT
This sequence comes from Ixodes scapularis, assembly GCF_016920785.2. Lineage (NCBI taxonomy): Eukaryota > Metazoa > Arthropoda > Arachnida > Ixodida > Ixodidae > Ixodes > Ixodes scapularis. The sequence goes on from NW_024609884.1 coordinate 57,172,998, forward strand.
CTACAAACTTTTAGCTTGGCAGCTTGCCGCCTACTTCCTATACCGACGCCTACAGTCGTTATGGTAGAAAAAACAAAGATGCACAGCAAATAAACATGGCACATATAGCAAAACCCTATCCAGAAATGTAAGCAATAAAAAAAAAGTTGGGGCTCCGATCCACGCTGTGAAAATGGTTGGACAGCGAAGCTCTGGTAACACCGGCCACGATTGCCCACTGCACTTCACGGCAAATGCCACCGTCTTTGACGTCCGAAAGAACTTCCGGTTCATAAAAAGAATGAACAAAGACCACCCTAGCAGCGCTGCTTGAAATGTCGATGAAACGTGTAACCACCAAATCTCAAGGTGGACGCCGAAAGAACGAACGAGTGCGAGATCTGTTAAAATGTTCCAGTATTTTTGTAAACCAACCAGCCTCCTCCAAGATGCAACATCGTACAACCGAAAGCCCTCGTAAAATCTCCAACTTTGTTGTCCGTGTAGCATTTCTGCTTTCTAGCACTGGCGACATAAGCAAGCTCAAAAAAGACTTGCAAAGACGGTGCGACCGAAAGTCGGTTGGGGCGCAAGCAGCAGTTCATGTTTGTAAAGTGCAAAAGGGTCTATACCAAATGATTGACGAAAGAAAGTAAACGCAGTGTACCAAAACTTTTTATATATGAAAGGCTAGTGACGTCACTCCCCACGACGCAAGCTCCCGTCGCCGTGGCAGCTTGCGCAACAGTAATTTTTACCGTGAAACGTATGCGGTGAGCGCTACGTGCTTGGTATTATTTTCAGGAGCGCCTTATCATCAATTATGTCGTTCGGATGCTTGTTTTGTGCTTGTTCTTTATGGAAATGAATGCTGCGCTGCATGCTGTATTTGTGATATGCACTTTTCTTTTGGTTTTTTTACAGCGGAGCTGTTTATGGTTAGGGTTCCGTGGAATTTTCGTGTGCTTCAACGAAAACTCAATTTTCCCCGTCAAATTTACCGGGAAAAGTTCCCCGCTAAATCTAGCGGGTTAAGTCGCCCCGTTACATTTAGCGCGGAAATTGCCGTCACGTGACCTCAACGCCAATTCAGTTTCCCCGCGAAAATGACGTCACGACTTAGTGGCACGTCACCTGAATTTCCCCCGCCAAATTTAGCAAAAAACTTTCCGCGCTAAATTTAGCGGGAAACTTTAGCGCTGCAGGAGAGGCGGAGGGAAGCGCACCGCCCTTTGTTTGTCGTCATTCTAAGCGCTTGCGTGCCTAGTATCCTTTTCTTCCGCCGGGTGGCGGTACCGTCGCCCGTGTCAAGTTTCCCCCGGCTCCTCGGGGCGGCGATAGCCCTCGACATGTGTGTGCGTACCATTTCGTCACGGTGATCACCGATCAAGACAATAAATGTGTTCGTGCCTTTCTTCAAACTGCTGTGTCACGTCTGTGCCGTGTGCCAAAACAGTTTCGCTGGTCATTCACCTTCGCAGAGTGCAATGACTCATGATTTTTTTCCGTGAGGACGACGACATAAAAGCATTCCAGAAATCTGACCGGTGAGTGATAAACAGCTTCGCCGTAAACCGAAGTATACATTTTGACGGGACATAAGTTCTAATGACAATGTTTTATCGAATTTGTTAGGATGGACGGTAGAATATACCTATTCTAGATCTCTTGGCCACAGGTCGTTTTCATGCGATAGCGTTAGGGAGCTCGTGTCACAGAAACTCCCGCGTCAATGGCGTGACGGGAAAATCCTGACTGGTTAAGAGGGTCATGACGTCACAGCCACGCGACCTCGCGCGGGAATTTCAAAGAACCCACAACGCTCACGTTGAATGTGGTGTCACGCGTGGATTGAAAGTTACTAAAACATGACATGTAATGCGAATTAAAAGTCGCCGCTTGTCTCATATGATTTTACTTTATAATGTGATTCAATTGTCTTAAAGAAACAATTTGAAGAATTTTAGACGTGATTGGAACCCACGACTTGTCGGTTGCGAGTCTGACACGCTACTCACTAGGCCACGCAAGGCACGCTTGGCAAATAAGAAGGCGATGCGAACGGGGTCCGATAACGCTATCGCGTTCCGCTCTTGACAAGTTTTCTAGAGAAGCGAACCATGATTTTTTGAGCCTCACGAATGAAAAAAGGCATCAGCGCAGTGAAAAGGCAACACCAATGGATAATTGTGTCATAAGTTCCATAAGCTGACGTCGACTTATTAGTAGGTTATAACTTGTAACAAGGTTGCCTGTTTTCCGTGAACACCAATAAACCGCGAGGCTGCTTCTTTCTTCGGAACTCTTCTCTCGTTTGATTCCCTGATCAATATCTTTTCCCACGTATTTGGGTCACGCGCTTGTTCCCTGCAGGTGGGAGAACCCCATGTCCTAGTTTCTTCGACAAAAGCTCCAAGAAACCGGAATTATTGTTTTCTTTTTTTTTTTTTTTTTGGGGGGGGGGAGGGATCAACAATTTATACCGAAGCCCCCGAATCTGTGGGATAATGCAAATCCTGAAGAAGAAAAAAAGCCCCCCCCCCCCCCCCCCCCCTCCCGAACTCGGAGGAAAATAAACCTTGAAAACACGGAACCCTAGTTATAACAGCGTTTCTTTGAATTTCATTGAGAAGATGGCGTTTGTAGTGTTGGTATAAGATGCTATCTTAGCCCAGATATTCGCGGGCTCCACTGGGCGCCGTTTTCTTGTTCAAACATAAAAAAAAAAAAAACGCATTTACATCTTATTTAAATTATCGGCCCCTTTCAAGCATTAACATCGTGTCCCAACCGCTAGCGTGATGATTGGGGCGGAGCCTGCGGTCTCTCCAATGGGTTGTTGATATATGCGGTGCAAAAAGCACGCTTCGGTTTTCTCATGAACGAGGCCTATAAGATACTATATTTTTCGGTATTTCGAACTCGTGGCGTCATAATGTTAAGTGCTGGGAGTCAGCTCAACAATCTAAGAAAATAATTGTTCTTTCATTAAAATTGCTGCACGTTTGAGGGAGCCTACAAGGGTAGACGCTAAAGTATCTTGTCATTTCTCTTAAAAAGGAAGCTTAATGGCTACTCCACTGGTCAGACTCAGCGAATTCCAAATAGGAAACTGCGAACAAGCGCCGATACCGCCTTCCTGCTAACACTCAGGGTTTACAAGATGTCGATTAATTACCAGCTCGCCTGCACTCTATCACTGCTTAAAGTGAAAGCTACCCTTTTTTGTTTTAGTGGAGAATATGCTAATAGCGCCTACCGAATTTCAGCCCCTGGGTTGGTGACAAGGATAAGCAGCGAGCATCATACCAGTTTTATGAAATACTTGCAATTCTAAAAAAAGAAAAAAACGCTTTTATTTGTTTTGTGCTGTTCTTCTTGCGTTACTTCTGCAAGTTTTTTCCGTTTCCAAGGTTAACTTGATTGCTGAAGCACCCACCAATGACCCGCGTGCAGGCAAGTGTTATTGGGCAGATCGAGCGTCTCACAAGCAGAATATCCTGCACACAAAACACGTATTCCCCCGCTACATTCTCGCACTCCTATCATCAAGTAAATTTTCTGGGAGCTTCCATCTGATATCCCATTCATTCTTATATAACCATACACGCACACGCACGCACACACGCACATGCCCACACACGCACACGTACGTACGCACGCGCGCACGCACGCACACACACACACACACACACACGCACACTATCTACTGGACTGTTTTCGCTTCCCTATTTGCTAATGCTCACATGAAATCGCATAAAAAGGGGATACAATGAAAACCCGGCGCCACATGAGCCACGAGGCGGCTCAGAGAAGCTCGCGCCATGTTCCAGCTGTGCCTCGGTCCTGGTGGCGGCTGAAAAAAGGGTCCGCCGTCTGGCTATATCAGGGATCGAGGAGACGCCGAGTCATCCCACTCCGTGCAGCCTCTCGATATCGGCCGCACATCCAAATCGGGTTAAAGGGCCTCCGAATTAGACGAGCGAAACCCGCTGCTAAGCAAGAAGCGAATCCGAACGCCACCCTGTGCAGCTGGGGCGAGGGCTTCTCCGCGATCCGCATCTCGACGCCGGCAAAAGGGGGCGCCGATTTCGCAACGGCCTTGATGCATTCCTCCCTTCCGGCGGTGTGCTGTAGAACCTTTCGGTTACTGCGGTGGCGCACGCGATTCCCTCGGCTTCGAATTTCGCAATGCGGCGGGGAACCGAGAGCTGAAAAGGACAGGGCTCGCCGCGACGGAGCCAATCCGAATATAACTGTGGATGACGACGCGAACTGAGAATTTTGCGTAATTAATACGCCTCGACGAGAGCTCCTTAGTCAATCCGAAGCGTTGCTAGCCTGGCTCCTAACTAGAGACCCAGGATTTATTAAGTGGGCGGCCTTTAACGAGCCCGGAGGAAGACAGACATGTCGGGCGACGAAACTGAGACTCGAGATTAAAGCGGACAGCGACGATGAGCGCAACTCCTTAAGTGAGCTTAGCAGATTTATGTCTCGGTTTCGCTCGAGATGTAACCAAACTACGCCAATTGAGTTAGGGATAACGGCAGTTCTATGATACGCGGCACTTTGTGCAGCTCGGCAGAGCGGGCTCGTTGATGGGTTTCGAGGCAGGGAATGTCCGGCGCACGGTCACGAAAGAAATAAGTCGGTGCTTCTCGCGCATAAATCAGACCCGAAGATACACTTGGCCCCTACACCACGGTAGGAGAGAGAAACTTGTAAATTGCGGTTGATTTCTTTAAACTAGGCAATCTGCTCAGTTAGCGCACGTCAGGGAGCTCATTAAATTTATGGAAAATATTTCACGTAGCACCTTCGCGTTTAGATTTCTTTTTTCTTCCTAATATCTACGCAGCAAGGGCAGCTTCGAACCTATCAAACGGCAATGAACCTCAAGGCAAATGAAAACGCAACAAAATGTTTAGATGGGCTAATTGGTTCATGCCTGGATTGAAGCGCCGAAGGACAGGGACAAATTAAAAGAAGCAACGATAACACGGAGCGCCCTGTTGCGCTCCGTGTTGTCGTTACTTTCTTCCCTTTGTCTCTATCTTTCGGCGCTCCTATACAGTCACAAATGAAAAAGCTCGATATTTGATAAGATAGGGTCGTTTCCGTGCTAGCACACCATACTCCTGCCAAAGCCAGTCTCGCGTTCACCCCATAAACAAGACTAACTTTGACTGGCTCACACGGCACGCCACCCTGGTCAGATGGGTACCATCTTTATAGGTCAACTGATTTCCACCGTATTCTTATGGTGGCTGGAAGGGGAAGTCTGCCGGGCGGGAGTGAAGGGCTGAACAGAGTTGCCATGAAAACGACTCGTCTGCATACTACAGCGCTCCTCGCGGTGGCGAAGATTTTCATCGCAGCACACGCGCTGCCCGCAGCGTGTGTGTTGAAATGTCAGATAGCTTATTTATATTTGGACTCAGGTTTCTGTGACTACATGAATTGCGCACGCTTCATCCGTTAAATAGATCGTGCTCCTGAATTCTGCGAAGAAGTGTTTGGGGACCGCTAGGGGCGCTGCAGCCAGCAGACGAGTTAAGCGGTGCCAAACATTTTGAGAGAGCCTACAACTACAGAGAGTTTCCAACAGCTCGCTTGGGGTCACGTGGTTTATATTCGCAATACGAGCTGCGAGGAGGTGACGAACGCGTTGGTCGTCTGCAAACGTCTCAGCCTGCTTTCCCCCTCGCTAGGCAAAAACTCAGCGCATGCGCACTTGCGACACATCTTCGCCAGTGGCGTCCGCCATGTAATTGCAAACGCTCCCCATGTTTTCAGATGGACCCTCTCTTCAATCTAGGCTCTCTCAAAATTCTCATCGCTTACGCGCCCCTCCTTATCATTGCGCGTATACGGCGCCCGTCACCACTTTCCCTTCCACTCACCATAGTTTTCTTGAAGAGGCTGAGTTTGGCGCGCTGCCCTGAAATACTGTTCGCGATTCGCCATTGCAATAAGAGCTTAGGCATCGTCACGTGTACTTTATTTTCTTTCCCTGAATTTTACGTCGATTCTTAACCGAGGGTGGAACAGACAATTCCAGACTCGCCTGCGAATGACTTTTCGCTTCAGCTCTTCTCATCGATTGCAACGTACATTGCGATGATGTGCTCGCTGACATCCACTCGCTACTGATGAGAAGCAGAGTGTGGATACTGAAGTGGTTATTTAGGGTGTAGTCGCGATTTCCTTATCAGTATGTATCTAGTTTTGTAGATCTGATGGTTTTAAATACAGTTTCAATCGCCTCGCTAGGCGTTTTAATATTTTATTTTACATTCGTCACATTATTTTGGTAATGGCACTTTCGATATATTTAAATGCGACAAGATCAGAAACGTGAAGGCAGTGTGCCCACCCCACACCGAGCATTCGCCCACAGTTGAGTTTGAGATGTCTCCTTGATTTGGACACCATGCTCCTCGGTATGGGAACATACGCTTTAATAACATGAAGATTGGACTGTCTTTTATCTTCTATAGAACCTACCCGATGTCTGTTATGTGCTCACCAACCAGCGAATACGTGCATTCTCCAAAGTAGATGATTAAATCATAGGATTGCCAGCACCCCAATCAAAGATTAGTCTATGTTTCTTCGACAAACTTTTATGCTGCATACCTTTTATCACCATCTCAAATATCCTTGTGACTCACCTTTCAAGTAATAATATGTCGTTGAAGCGTCTACAATCTCAAATGCCTGCGCATATACTGTGCCGCAATGTCTTGGTGGACGGTATGCCCACCGAAACCTGATGGTTCCGAATGAGCTCAGTAAGGAGGGCTAAGAGGTGGTCAGTCTTTGTGGCAAACTTAATGCACGCATTTCTGCCAATAAAAGTGCATCACTAATGCTCGCGGTATCTCTCGCCCTCGTGACGTTTGAAGCGTATTCATGAGTGCATTGAGAGGCAGCATTCGTGCAGGCATTTCTGAGATGGTGTAGCAAAGACCTTCATTGAGTCGTGATTCTTATTACTTGGTTTCAGCATAGGTCCAGAGGCAGCCGGCGCTAGGAGCTGATGGGACCAATCAAGCAGTGTCAAAAGTGCAAGTCACTGGGCCTTCTCGTTTCATGATTAGTTCAGCGATAATAGAACATGTACACAGGCATGACAAACACCATGACGGTGCTATTCTGACGCTGCCCGATTGGTCCCATCAGCTCATAGCGTCGACTGCGTCTCAACTTAAAAAGCCCCTGAAAAAAAATGTGTTTTTAAACATACTAATTGGGACACGTGTGTTAAAAAAAAAATGTACGCGAAAATTAAGAGCTAAATTGACAGCGCGAGATGCGATTTCGTCGGAGTCACCTCCTTTCCATTTGTTTTCTCTCTCGGCATTTCGGTCGCGTGGAGGAGAGGTGGATTGGCTTTGCCTTCACGCTGAGGTGGAAAAAGCGAATGACCATTCCGTGACGTCAGAGACTTTGCGCGCAGTATTTCAAATAAATCTCTCACCGTCAATATTCGTATAAAAAAAATTTTTTTTTTCAGGTAATATCTATTTTTCGACACGCGTGTCCCAATCAGACTGTTTAAAAAAAAAAAAAAACTGTTTTGTTTTTTTCTTTTCCAGGGGCCCTTTAAGGTGAAACGAAGTTTAGTACCGCGACTGTATACAGTTTCGAATTCTACTCTCGATATTTGACAAAACCGTCTCGACCGTTCGGCCTGGAATAAAATAGGGCCAATATTTAATATCACTTTTTGGTAGCGCTTCGGAGGAGCGATGATTGCTACTTAAAACGTAAGTATTCAGTACACGTCTTCACGTTCGTACCGTTAGTGCCCAGTCTGAACCGAACCCGAACATAACGAAATTGAGGCAATGTTCAATCTATTAATTCATTGACGAACACAACGTTTTTTTTTTGTTTTTTGTTTTTTTTTCATATTCCCCAAGCACATCACGACATTCATGAGACTGCTTCACACGCGCGTAAGTACATTTATTTCTCCGACCAGTTTGTCGGTCACTTGAATCTTGCCCCTAAAACTACCCCAGCCGGGATCTACAAAAGTCGCCCAACGGCGCAGACAACTAGCATTCTGGGCAACGCTTAAATCTCGGGTAGCCACCCAAAGCACCTGGAAGACCCGCGCAAGCTCCAACGTCCAGTGGTTCATTAACAACTGCACGTCTCTAAAAACTCCCACAAACGCCACATACCCTGAGACATACACACACAGACGAAACCATTAGGAAATAGACGCACAGGGATCAATAAATAAACAAAAGAACGCATTCCAAAAGAAAAAATAAAATAAAAGTTAGAAAAAAAAAACGACGGCTACCAAATGGGTTCCTCGGAAATACCAGGGGGGCCTTCGGGCTTCCATGGTGCTCTTCTCCGAACCTTCTCAAAGTGGTTCCGACGGAACCCTGCTACGGCCGTCCGACTTCTAAGGGTAGAGATAAAATCCAGAGTGGTGGCTTCTTAACGCTCCTTTTCTTTGCGCGTGTGTGCCTCTGTGTGCGTGCTCATTGGATCGCTTTTACACAGTTGCCGCTGCCCCTTTCCGTTGAGCTTCCTAGACGCCTCCATTCAATCCCATCTTAACAGTCGTTCCCACTGCCCTAAGGAGATCTTTCGGCACGAATTTTTGTTACATCTAGCCGAACGTTTTGGCTATTGCTCTACAAAAATACTAAACTTTAAAAAGTGTGCGAGATGCAGTTTCAGTTTTCATTCTTCCATCTACGACTGTTACGATGTACACTGTCGCAGTGCTTAGTTTATTATGTGGTCCTTACACTGTAAAGGCCAAGACTAAGTCAGATCAACTCACGAGCACTCTCCGTGATTCATGACCCGTGACCCGTTTTTTGTGTTTGTTTGTTTTTTTCATTGGGGCAGCCTGCTACAGTCGCGAGCTCAGATTGATCGCTTTGATTTAATAAATATTTTATCTATCTTTTTCTGTGACCTATATTTAGATTCTGTGTTTTCGGATAAATCTGAAAACTCCGAAGTACACTCGCTGGCAAGATTTTCGTCATTTCGGATTTATCCGATATCCTGCGAATTTCTAAATCACAAAGTAAAAACATAAAACACAGCAGAACCAAAAACCCGGAATTTTACAAAGGTGTTTGTTCAGAGCACAGGATCATTGATTCGATCTGCCTTTTCTTTGAAATCTCAGATCATTGACAAAACGGGGTGTATCGCAGCGAGTGTTGGAAGAGGTATAATCTGGGGCCAGAGCTGGCCGCTGGAAGGATCACGGCAAGTCGCGAAAGCCGAAGCTTGGCGAGGGCGGCCATTATAATATCCGTGCCGATAATACCTCTTCTCTGCCTCTTTTGCTTGAAATCGTGAGAACGTTTTGATTGTCGTTTCTTTACTCTAAAAGCAAAAAAAAAATATATATATATATATATATATATTTATGTTGTTTAAAGCGTTTATAATCAATGAAAAGTGTGTATATACTTATTTTCATCGCTATTTAGTAAAACGATATTGTGACACCACTTTCGGTTTCGCTTCGGTTTCGACTGTGTCCCTTGACGCGCGCCCCAAGTGGGTTTGTTAGGCCTATGTTCCGTGTAACACGGGACAACTTAGTTGAGCTCAATGACAGTTGGGAGAGGTCAACAATCGTTTTTTTTAATGAACGTCAAGAGCGCTAGTACCAACTAGGGTATAACCCTCCCTTATTTAAAGGGACCTATATGCGGCGCCGGGTGATTACGATCTCCAGCTACCTTTACTAAAGCGACCTCAGCTAAAGGTACCTTGACGTTGTCGTGTGAATGGGGTATTATTTCCCGCTGTTTATTAAACAAACACAAAGCACACATACAATCACTATATTATTAAAAATAATAGAATAAAACTGCAAACAATTTTTTTATTATTTGCTTTCGGGCGTCATTTACTTCCAGACTGGCAAATTCTCCTACATTTATGATAATGCTGTGCTCCCTTACCCCAGTCGTAAAGAGGTGACCGGGACAAGAGCGCCGTGCGCGCGCGCCTCCTTCAACTTTTTAGTGGTTCTACTTGCAGAACCCCCCAGCCAAATTTCTCTCCATCCACTTAAGCTCGTCACCTCCTTCGACCACTAATCTCCCCTACTCTTGCCTTTCGGATTCACGATTCCGAGGAGACCGATACGACGTCTGTATGCACAGCAACACAGGCCTCCGAGGAGACTCCAATCCAGAAACCTTTCCGCGGATCACGCGGCGAAACCCCGGGCACGCGCCCAGCGCACGTTATAATTACGTCCCCCGTAAACCCAATTAGGGTCGTCAGCTCGGCTTCCGAGCAACTCGGCTTTCAGACCTGCGCCCTTCTGCAACTCTGATCTCGACCGGGAGTCCGGGCCAACGCGGCAAGGGCAACAGACGCCGGGAAAATGCGTATACATGCCAACTTCCCGGCCATTCAAACCGACGCTGCTGCGGCTGTTGACAAATTAGAAGCGACCGCCAATGCCCGAGTTGCTGTTCGTCACTAATCGGAACTAATTCGTAACCGGATGAGCGCCGAATTCAACGAGTGCGGCCGCAGAGACGCTCCGAGAGTCGGACAGACCCCGCGCGCTTTCAGCGTGCACGCCCGCCATCGCACGGTGCATTGAAACCTCTTCGAAGAAGAAAACAAAATGATCGCGGACCACATCACGTCACACCGTAGTGTTTGGAAAAGCGGATGATGATGACGATAATGTCTGTGCAGCGTCGCAAACACGTTCCATCAAAAAAAAAAAAAAAAAAATCGCGCTGTTTGAGATGGTATGCAATCGGCCATAAACTATACAATGTATAAAAATAGCCTGCAAGAAAGTGCATGAATTCGTAGAAAAATTTATTACAAGTTACTGTGTAAGCCGAAACGAGTGGTAAAAATATTTTTTTTATTCTTTTATTTGCCGCTGAGTAAATCTCGTATACTTGCTGACAAGTTTTTGTAGCATTTCAGAAGTGAAGAGAGCGCATGCACATCTTTGATCGGCACTCAAGGCACCCGAGCGCCAGTGTACAGCTTAGACTGCATAGCCACGGAAATTTGTCCTCGATTTATCCACATGGGACATGCATTTCTGCGTTGTTTTGAAGAAAACCAGACAAAAACCTGCCTTCTAGTCAAATAGCCGCGACTGGGGCTGTACCAAAATGCTCCAGAAAGGTTTGAAGGTCAGTTTTCATGTGCTTTGTTCGTCCACAAACGTAAATATGTGCTGTCAAAAAAAAAATAAAAAAAAGGAAAAAACAGACGTCATCGGACCACGAATGCTTGGGCGGGAAGCACTTTTGGGTGGAATTAGCGGATACTTCTGGTCGTCAGATTTATTTGTTTTGTTCCAACATGAACGCGGGCAAACCGTCAAGTTGTACAGACCACCTGCGGACTACCTTCAGTGCGTCTTAAAGTCCCCCCCCCCCCCCCCCCCCCCCAAGCGGCCGCCTGATTATTCAAACTGTCATCTGCTCTTTCAAGCGATTCTGCTTGTCGTCTGCTCTTTCAGACAACACTGGCCCGTAGACCAAACGTTGTCCCGGTAATTGCGATGAGAAGTATAAGTGCAGGACTCAAAAGACTTTTAAGTTTGAAGGTTGGTTGGGGTAAGCAGGTTTGATGTAAACAGTAGATACAAGGAGATATTCATCATAGTTACCAGTGGCCGTCACCGACTTGTTATGCCTGATTCACTTAGTCCGATTCTTCTCGCGGTTTTCAGTATCGACGTCAACAATCTCAGCTACGCTTCACGCTTTTGCAGCCCGAGCGACGTCGCGACTGAAAATTGCGAGCGCAATCTCATGCTGCGAATCAGGCTTCAACGTCCATTCTGCGGTGCGCACGTGGAATGGATCGCCGGATGTCACATTATTCACGTGAATTTTTGCGGTGGAACGGGCCTCGGTACTTACGCTGAGGCCGCTCAAGTGGTCAGACATTGCACAGGAAGACGTTGAATCAACAATTCCAACGCGAAAAAGAGCACGGGGACTCACACCGGCGCCGACAATATTGCATTTCTTTATTCTTTATTCAATGATTACCCCGCAGTGCCCGAGGGCGTTACAGCAGGGGGGGTTACAAGGATGAAAAGAACACGTCTTCATTGAAACAGCACACTTGCTCTTCAGACAGCCGATTCCACTGTGCAATTGTTCGTACAAAAAAGGAGTTTGCAAACATGCATGTCCTAGCGCGGTACTCTCTAATTTTAAGACTATGATCATTACGACTAGAAACATAATAGGGTTCTTTTAAGTAAGTCTCGCTATTTATTCCCGTTTTATTTTTAACTATTGAGTATAAAAATTTTAGTCGCAGTTTTTCCCGACGTACGGAAAGTGGTTCCCAATTTAACATTTTTTTCATTTCTGTACAACTTTCTTTCCTCCCGTATCGTCCAAGAACAAACCTAGCCGCCCTGTTTTGTATTTTCTCCAGCTTATCTATCAACGTTTTTTGGGCTGGATCCCAGACAGCACATGCATACTCTAAAATGGGTCTAACACATGTTAAATAAGCAGTTGTCTTTAAGTTAGGTTGTGAGCATTTTAAGTTACGTTGGATAAAATTCATTGCCCTGCCAGCTTTTAAGACTACTTCCTCTATGTGGGCATTCCATGAACAGTCAGATGACAATATGACACCCAAGTATTTGTAAGTAAGTTCCTTGGTTATAGGGTTATTATTTATAAAATACTGAGATTCAATTTGTTTCCTTTTCTTTGTAAAACAAAGGTTAACACACTTTTTGTGATTTAAATTCATTTTCCACGTAGAGCACCAACTTTGAATACGATCAAGGTCTGCTTGCAACTGGGCGACATCATCTGAACTCTTAATCTTTCTATACACTACACAATCATCAGCAAAAAGTCGAATACAAGAGGAAATTCCAACAGAAATATCATTAATATAAATTAAAAACAAAAGTGGACCCAGGACAGACCCCTGTGGAACTCCTGATGTTACATCAACGTAATCAGATTTCTTGCCATTCAGTACTACACATTGACGACGCTGGAACAAGTAATTTTCTATCCATCTAAACACAGCCGAGTCTAGATTTAACATTCTTAGTTTGTTGAGAAGAAGTGAGTGTGAGACCGTGTCAAACGCTTTTCTAAAATCCAAGAATATACAATCTATTTGCCCTCCCTCATCGACATCAGATGCAAGGTCATGATAAAATTCAACAAGTTGCGTAGTACATGAAAACCCCTTACGAAAACCATGTTGTTCATTAATCAGCAAGTTGTTTCTTATCATATGACCGATTACCTCTGAATATAAAATATGTTCGATGACTTTGCATGAGACGGAAGTTAATGAAATGGGCCTATAATTTACGACGTCTTTTTTTGGCCCCCCCTTATGGATAGGGACGACATGAGCTACCTTCCAGTCATCTGGCAAAAGTCATGTGTCCAGTGACTTGGAAAAAATTAAATAAAGGTAAACCGAAATTGGGTAAGCACATCGCTTTAGTACACGCGGAGAAATGCCATCCGGTCCAGTTGCTTTTGTTTCATCTATGTTCTTTAACGCCTTCTCAATACCACTCATGCCAAGCTCAACTGGCTGCATTAATTCCACCGTACTAACAGTGGATGGATTAACATAGTTGTGTTTGGGCAAAAAGACAGACCGAAAGTAATTATTGAAGCACGTTGCTTTTTCTGTATCATCCGAAACTGTCTGTTGATTATATGTAATTTCACTTATTCCTACTGCATCCGATCCACATCCCTTTAAATACTTCCAGAAAAGCTTGGGGTTGGTTTTTAATCTGCCATTGAGTGTATTAAGATATTGTTCCTTAGCACCCTTTATGCTCCTTTTATATTCACGCGTAAGCTCAGCCAGTTTTTCAAGGTGATTACTACTTTTGGTCTTCTTATATCTATCAAATGCTCTCCTTCGCTTTTTAATTATCCTAAGAGTACTTGAAGTTACCCATGGTTTTCTTCGTTTTTTTAGCTTTCTAGAATCTATGCAGGGAACATATTTATCCGTTAATTGAAGCAACATTTTCTTGAAAACATCCCATAAATTATGGACATCATATTCCTCAGAAAGACACTCAAATACGGGAAGGCGGTCAAGAAGCTCTTCAGAAAACCCAGAGTAATTGCCCTTCTCAAAGAAAAAGACTTTCCTCGATTCGCATGAATTTACTCGTTTGATTTCAGTTTGGATATTTGCCACAACAGCGTGATGGTCACTGATACCAGGGATAATATTAACGGTGTTAATAAGATAGGGAGAGCTACAAAACAAGAGGTCTAAAATGTGATTATTCCTTGTTGGTTCACTCACATACTGCTGAAGCCCAAACGTATCCACAATGTTTTTCATTTCAAGATTATTTCGGCTACCAATCGTGCATACACAAGTGCCATCCCTCCACTCTAAGTCAGGCAAATTAAAGTCTCCCGCAAGGAGAATAATTTGGTTTGAGGCCTCAGAAACAATGTCGTATAGCGATCGGATTATACTAAGATCCGAATTCGGTGGTCGGTAATACGATCCAAGAACATAGGAAGAGCTACCAGGTAACGTGACTGTACACCAGATTGATTCAATAGCGTCATGACCAAGTTCGAGTGGGGATGATCTCAGCGATGAATGAACCAACAAGAAAACGCCCCCGCCGAGGCGTGACCTATCTTTTCGATAAGAAACAAACCCTTTCGGAAAGACTTCGCTATCACTTATGGAAGCGTCTAGCCATGATTCGGTTCCGAACACGATATCAGCCTTTACTGAGTCGATTAAGCCTGCCAATTCGTCAATGCTTCTACAGTTTATTACAACAGCAACTAGGTCACGATGAACGCGCTTTTCTTTTTTTCCTTTTTTCGTGGGGCGTCAGTCTTTTTTGACAGGAACAACTTGTTCTATTTCCGTATCCCATGTAAACACTTTATCATTTACGATGAGCTTATCAAAGTTTAGCTTTACACGGTTGCCACTATCCGCTTTTTTTGTTTTAGCATATTCCCAAAGTTTCTTTCGAATTTCACGGGTTTTCGGCGAGTAATCTTGATCTACACTGTAGTTTGATCCCTTGAACTTTTTGGCGTTAGACAGAATATCCTGTTTTTCCTTGTAGGAGGCAAAATTAACGATGATTGGTCGTTTAAAGTTCTCATTAAAGCGACCTACACGGTGCGCCCTTTGCACCGTTTTTAGGTCCACACCGAGCTTGTCTTTACAGATACTTTTAATGAGATTTTCAGATTCATTCCATGTTTCTTTGTTATTCGTGTCATCCACACCATAGAAAACAAGGTTTTGCCTACGACTTCTGTTTTCTAGATCAACATTCCTGTTTTCCAATTCGTTAATTTGTCTTGCCAAAAGCTCAATTAGCTTTGCTTGTTCTGTTACTAATTGATTAACGACCCCGATTTTCCCCTCCGTACCAACAAGCTTCTTATTTATTTCCTCGATCATGTTTTCATGCTTCTTAAACCTACTGTCGATAGCGTCCAGCTTACTCATAATGGAAGCCTGACCGCTCTGCAAACTTTTAAGAAGGTCAATTTCTACTGCGTCAAGGGGGCCAGGGTTAAGTTCTACATCCCCGGAAAGTAGCAACAAGAGAAACAGGTAAAGTACTCGATGTGCAAAGAGGCGAAAATATTTGCGAGATATACGCAGTCTCAATCGTCTGCCACAGAAGGTATCAGCACTTGACGTGGGAGGAGCCGGCAACGCAAACAGGGACTTTCGAACACAGATAGGACTGTAAGGACTAACCTGCGTGAACAACAGTAGTGTTAGCTGCATGTCGCCAAGCGTGCCGGCTCCAAATCCCACGCAGTCAAAGTGCCGTGCGCCTATATAGCCATCGACGAAGACACGTGGTGTCCCTTGCTCGAAGAAGATTGGCAAATCCAGTACGACGATCGACTTATCGAAGGAGCCGTCGCAGTCGGTGATGACTGGCAGATCCTCTTCGGCGATGCCCGGCGGCACGTGCAGTCCGGTGATAACCGTCGTAGAAGGTTCGGGTATGTACGGAAAAGCATCCCCTTTAGTGACCGCGCCGAGCGGAGCAGTTGCTCTGAGGGACGTAAGAACCTGCGTGAACAACAGTAGTGTTAGCTGCATGTCGCCAAGCGTGCCGGCTCCAAATCCCACGCAGTCAAAGTGCCGTGCGCCTATATAGCCATCGACGAAGACACGTGGTGTCCCTTGCTTTGTGTTTGTTTGTTTATCACAGACTTGTGCTCGTTACTTAAAAAATGTAACGGATTACAATTACAAATTGTAATCCGTTACATTTTGTAATTGCAGGTGTAACATTGTAATCTTACAGGTGTAACATTACGTTACACCTGTAAGATGACAATTAAGGGACCGAAAGCTGCAACCCCACCCGCCATTCCGCTAGCTTACGGCCTCCGGAAATGATCTCTGCAATTGTGCAGACAAAGCTAGCAGTGCGCATGCTCAGTAGCAGCATTTTGACTGCGAGCCGCTGGCGACCAGCTCCAGCGACGACGAGTTACGGACGAACTCGCCGTGGTCACCGTCGTCCAGGAATATCTCGCAGGCGCATGCAGGGTGGAAGGTCAACTGGCCGGGGACGAGAGCGAGAATAGCTTTCGGGTTACCGAGTTGCGGCGGTTTTGATCGTATCGCGGCGAGGAGAGCTTGGTCGATCATGGGAGCGACTAGAATGAGAGAGCGTTCGTGGTTTATGGATACCATGGTGTGACTAACTTGGGCAGTGTTGACTGGTCGCCAGATTAAAATGATAAAAATTCGTAAATTTAATATTGCAATTACCAGAACTCTAAAAATCGCGTAACTTGTTTCATATACTAAGCAGCCTATGAGCATTCCATTTCGAGAATAATCCATCCGTATAATTTTCTTGCCATAACCCCTTTAATGCCCTGAATTTTGAACAGACGATGGACACTCCATGACCGAAAACTCGACCAGTCAGAAAAAAAAGCGGCGGTTACGGGTTATCGATCGTTCATCGGTTCTCACTTTCATACCAATATTCGTAGAGGTCAGGGGAGGGGAGGGCATAGAGAACGAGAGAAGCGGCGGCCATCGGTCTCACAAAACAATAGAGGATCACACCACTTTTACGCCTTCTCTTTCTCTCTCTGTCAGCACTCCTTATATTGCCTAATCCCCCCCCCCCCCTTTCCATTGACAGTTGACTGTAAAGTGAAAAGTGGACTCGGCCACCATACCCAGACAAGTAAACCAAAAGAAGTATCGTCCGTACCCTCGAAGACGATGTTCTTAGCTTCGCGCCGGGCGCTTTTCAGTCGTTCCTCAAGAGCATGCTAGAATAATGTAGCGCACATCAAAGACAAAGAGAATTCGACCCCCTCGCGCCAGGCTACGTAGTCTGTTACGTGGCACATCATTTTATTTTGCTGAGATTACGAGCGGTTTTTTCTTTATGGCCTATTGACCCAAATGAAAGGATGGATAATGAAGGAATACGTTTCAACTCTCTAAATAGGGCGGCGGATTGTGCCGCCTCGCATATGGATTTAGCTTAAACAGCCAGTATACAGGCCCTTTTCACCATCCCGTGAAAATAAAAAAAAAAAGAAAGAAATGAAAAAAACTTAACGTAGAGAAATTATTCCTTCGAGATTACTTTGTTGACTGTGGCTGACTCGGGGATACGAATGAAGAGTGATAATTGCCAGTCTAGTTACCTGCCATCTCTAATTACCTTTGAATATTATTCTTATCTGGTACATCCCATTTAAAAGTTTGTTGCCCGTCGTCCAAACATATTATAACAGTTGTTAGAGGTAAGGAAACTAAATTATTTTCTGCACTATTCAATGGCAAATTGGGGTGGTCTATAGAGTCTGCCCTGCCCTATCGAAACTTAGGAATAAAGACCGATATCTGCTCTCCCGATGAGCAGACATCAGTGTGTGGCGTGCCTCTTCAATGAACAGGTGTTTACGCGATTACTGTTAAAACGGCTCACGATGACTCACCACCCGCGCCCGCTGCGGAGGTTGACGTCGCCTTCGCGTGCGACTTGCCTTTTGAATCGTATAGCTTAGGTATTTCAGCCTCCTTACTGCTTAAATTACTTGGAGAAGAGCGCGGATTAGAATTTACTTGCCTGAATGGAAACAACGATGAGAGACTTGACGACACGCAAACAAACAAAAAAAAAAAAGAAGAAAGAAACAAAAATAATACTATCAAATTGGAATGTGCCAGGAGTGGCAAATATTTCAAAAGTTAACTAGTGGCTTTTAAAATTATTTTATTTGCTAATTATCACTTCACGTTCGTAACATATGACGTCAGCCGCCGTCGAAAACGTTATCCCGATAGAATCAATTCTATATTTTAATTGCCTTTTTTTAAATTATTCTCAGTCCTTACTGATCCGGTGCACTTTTCGATGTCTAAAAGCATCGGAATGGTGTATTGATTTCTGTGGTTCCTTCTCCGGCTAGCAACGTGGCAGAATACCCCCGAGTCACAATCACCTCACCCTCTCACATACCCGAGAATCTGGAGCGCCGGCTTTCCCGCAAAGTATTTGGGGGAGCCAAGCGTTGCAATCTACGGTGGCATGTCGGGCAAGGACGAGGCTGGAAATGCGCCTAGACCTCGAAAAACAGTCTGCGTTGTTGCAGTGGGCATGGCGAGACGTCATGCTCACAGGTGTTTTTTGAGGTCCGAGCGCAATTTCAGCCATTGGTCGACATCCCACCATCAGTGGCGAAGAAATGGGAAGGGGGACCAGGATTATAGGGCTTCAGGCCCCCCCCCCCCCCCCCTTCCCGAAACCCAGCCGACAATGCCCTATTAGCGGCGAGAAGTTATGGTGACGCCCTCCTACGGTTCCCCCTTGTGCCGTCATTACCTCGCAAACAACAAGTTCGATGGTGTTTGTATATAGCATGGTGGAAGCTTGAAATCATTGCGCTCTCAAAGGAACACTGCCAACACCGTCGAAATTAAAGTTCTTTCATTCCTCTTATTTCCGTCGATGATAAATCCTTTCCTGACGTCATAGTCAGCGTTCGGCCAATCGTAGAAGGCCGACCACATTGACGCTTTCGGTCGCGTTCGTCGCCAATACTCAGGGATGGGCTGTACTTGAAATACGTATTTCAAATACTTTGTGTATGTTGCATTTGCATTTAATTAAAAATTGGGTAATGTATTTGACGTGTGTATTTAAATACTGAAACGTGGGTATTTCAAATACAATTGTAATTAAATACAATTTTGTGGGTGAAAATACATGCCTCAAATTTATTGTCACGACTCATTTTGCTCATCCTAAGACGTGTCCAGAGCAGGAAGAAAACTACGTTCTGCACCGAATGCAGTGTCTATCAATCAAGCACAAGCGTTTAGTGACTTTGTGATTACGGTGCTAGTCCAGGGCAAGAGTAGTGACGAAATTGACGTTCACAGGCAGACTAGCTAAATAAGTGCCCGTGACAACTTGTGATGCTTTACAGCCTGATTTCCATCCATATTTTTGCCTGGAACATTCTAAATGCGCGGGTCGTCCAGATTTTCGTAACTGGTGCGAGTTGCAACAATAAAAAATTCTCTGGCTAGTGCTGCGCGTCTTGGTCGTCTCAGTTCTTTGTTGGTCTATTCCAAAATGTAATCGAGAAAAAAAGCTGCCTCAAGCTCTGTACTTTTTTCACCTATTACATCCAAGCTGATTACATTTTTTTTTGTGGGATTATATTTCTATTACGTTACTAGAGCCTTGCACACTAACTCCCGAGTGTGCGATGCAAAATTAAAATTAGATAGCCAGAAACCCGTTGCAGGTGCCCTGAAGTCGCTGACGCAAATTTTGAGGAATGTATTTGGAAAAGTATTTGGAGGAGACCAAATACACTTGGTTGTATTTGTATCTTGTACTTAAAAGCTTCTTTGGAAATGTAATTAGATTTGTAATTAAATAGATTTTTGACGAAGTATTTTGTATTTGTATTTCGACACATAGTTGCATGTATTTTGCCCATCCCTGCCTATACTATATAAATGCATTTTGACCTCCCCCCCCCCCCCTTTCCTCCTCCCTGCGCGCCCCAGGTCATGAACATCCCCAGGAACCTCCCCCCTAAAAAAAACTGGCTACGCCACTGTCCATCGAAGATTGTAACGATTGGCTCTGTCAAGTGCTTTGCAGGAAAGCCGGCGCTAGAGATTTCTCAGAGCGTACGACTCGCGGCCAAGACAACCTAGCACAAGCTCACTTTATTGTGTAGGGTTTCATGATTCGAAAGTTGCCTCCACGATATTACGGGGACATGAACAGAATTGTGTCTGGCGGCTCTCTACCGTGGACGCAGGACTGGAGAAATACGCTTTACTGTAGATGGAATTTAGCCTACACACACTTTCGTGCGCTCACTCAGCCCGAGGCGTTTTTTGGGACAAAATGCTCGGACGCTCGCTGCCTAAGCTTCCGGCCTATACAGATTTAGGAGGCTCTCAGCCCCCGAAAGATTCACTCAGTACCAAATTGCATGATTGATGGCCGGTTATATGTAGCTGGTTATAAAACAGGAGAAACGGCTTTCACCGCAGGTATTACGCCTTCACAAATGGATCAGACTTTATAAAAACAAAAAGCACAGGGGCGTTTACCTGCAAACCAGACGGTCGGCCGATGTAACAGTATGAATTCTGCAGCTGCTGTTCATGAATTCGGTAGCTGTATTAATACTATATGTCTAAATTTAAAAAGAAAAGAAAAAAAATTGATATGTTGTTTTTCTGTTCTTTTGTGTCAATATCAATTTTGTTGCTTCGTTTTATTTGTTCGTGAAGTCCGGTGCCGTAACAGATGGATCACCAGTGGCACCACCTGGGGACAGTCTGGCTAAAAATAAATTCATGAGGGGAAACGTGATTCTTGTCATTCTCTACCTGCCCATCAACTGTATATTTGGGCCCTCATGGTGCTGCTGGGCAGTCATCTAGAGGCGACGGGGTCCACAAGCAAGAGCTGTTGTGCGAGCCTATAGTCAACGAACGAATCAAGAAATGCGTCGCTTATCAAGGTCACGCCTGTTAGTTCGTAACTCGTTTTTAGGCGCTGCGAATCGATCTAAGCTGCTCGGAAGTCGCCACGCCTGACCTTTCATAGGTGGTCATAGGACTCTAGTCTCAGCAGCCAAACGAACGGCCAACATAGATCGCCGATACAATAGCCCTTTTGCTGTTAACAAACATGAGCCGCCCCTTGCGTCCCAAGCGACTTCCGGTCGCTCCGTCTTTGCAAATCAGTCGAGCTTGCTGATGTCACCGGTGCTAGGAAGCATAAATGCTACAGGGAAAACAAAGCTGGAGATTTAACGAGCTGTACGATCTAACGTCTTGGAGGAGGCAAGTTAATTTACAAGAATATTGGAAAACTTTTAGCAGATCTCGCGTTTCTTCGTTTTCTTGGCGTTCACCTAGAGAATCAGTGGTTAAAAGTTTCATGGACATTTTCAAGCAGCGGTGTTTAGGTCGGCCTTGTTCATTCTTTTTATGAACCGGAGGTTGTCTGGGACGTCAATGACTGGAGCACCACCTGGTGGGTCCAGAAAACAAAGTTTCAGTGACCTCACCAACCTCTAGCAGCTCTTTTTGTTCCCAAACAAAGTCGTATACCGCGCGATTGCTAAGCGTTAAATCCGGGGTCACACTGCTTATACATCATACAAAAGACAGTCTGCAAACACGAGTCACCGCAATATCCGTGGTTCGAATGCCCAGTGCCCAGTTGTCTCCTTGAACTCATTGCCATGCGGCGTTCGAGGCACGGGTCTCGCGCTGACTCGCGCTCGAATCTGCTTGATGACTGCTTTTTGTACGATGGATAAGCAGTGTAACCCCGGCTTAAGGAAGGCGACTCACAACGAGGTGCATTTAGCGTGCCTGCGAGAAGAGTCCGTGGGCTAGAAACTGCAGCCCCAACGATCGAGCACAGGACGCCAGGAAACGACGAGACACAGAAAGAGGAAATAACGACGTTTCCTTCGTGTACCGGCTCAATCCGATGGTGGCACAAGCCGGCGGGCTCAGTTAATTCGCTCGAACCCACAGTCACAACCAGGGCTGGACCACCGAGGGGAAAGAGGAGGCAAGAAAACGAACGAGGATAGGATTTCGAGAGTGAGGACAGACTCGGAAAGATACATGATCGGGCAGACGGCGGCGGGTTTCGCTGTATTTTAACACTGAAGCGTTCAATAAATTGGTGGAGACAAGCTGAGACGAAGGCGACGTGTGAAGCGGGCAGAACGTACGCCATTGATCAAGGTTAGACTGCCGAATGTCTGCAACGACACTCGCGCGCACCCGCCGCTATGTTGAGCCATATATGTGCGCGGTTCACCTTGGACCTCACAATTTTGTCAGCGCGAACTGGTTGAATAATACAAGGGCTTTGTCCTGTTCCTACAAACTCAAGTTTAAAGCGAGCTTTGTGAGTCACTGAGAGCTTACGAAACGCAAGGCGGAGCAAGTGCCGAACATCTAATTAATACCTCTCCGTAGCCAATCAGATTGCAGAAGTAGCCGATAAGAAGGCTGAAGGACCAATCACGAAGCTAGAACATAAGAAACCACGCCCTGCGTTTCTTAAGGTACGAGTAACTACAGTCTCCCATCTTACTCTTCTGTTGTCAACGTTTCTGTACAACTATACTGTGTTTCTTCTTAAGGCAGAGAGCAGCTGGCGCTACAAGCTAATGAGGCGAATCAAGCAGTGAAAAAGTAGCAACGTCACGGCATTTGTCCTTTTTTAATGCGTTAGTATTAGAAGGCTAATTTTGACAAAAGCCCGGCGGTGTCTTCCGTCTGTCAGCGCCGGGGAGAGAGGGAGGAGGGTGACGTGTGCGACACTCGCATTAGTCCGAAGCGCCGACATCGGCTAAACCAATCAACCACAATAAAATCACTGTGATCTCGCTTTTTTTTTTTTTTGTTTTTTTTTGTTTAATGCGAGTCTGTATGCGTTTGCGCCTTGGACGACGCTCATACTTACGATGAAACGGAGTATAGAATAGCTACAAGTTCCGCTGTACTGCCTGGCTGGACCGAAGACAGCGAGCGTCAGCTGACCGCTCTGAAGAGCATTATGCATGGGTCTTGGAAGGGCATCAAAATATTTTATCTTTAGAGGGCAGCGTTCGCTGTGATCAAAAGTGTGGAGACTGATTGGGAGCCGTTCAGAAGCTCAATTCCGTAAAATCCCACGCATGCTACGACAAAAGAAAAAAAGCGGTTGGTTACTGTTTTCTTAACGTCACTAATCACAAATTGCAAAGAACCTGCACCGACAACTTTAACATATCATATGAGTGTAAGACAAACAAAAAACAAATAATAAAGAGCTGCATGCCTCATGCTTGGGTGTCAGGCTCGCTGTTTGTAAAAGAAAGCATTGTTTTTTTTTCTCCTACAAAATCACAATGGAGGTGCGTGTAGCCTCTTCTGCAATGCACGATAGACCGCGTAAAGTGAGTTCTAGCAATAAACATGCATATTCGTCATGTTCATTGCACCCCCGCCTCCCCCTTAAGGCCACAGACACGGATAGATGCACATATATTGCTGTGTTGTTCGGGCTTAGCATGGCGCTCGGGTCAAACTCGTTCCCGAGAGCAAGTTTGCAGTTCTAGTGATCTGGCTTGATTCTTTAGATACAGTGTTGAACGGATCTCTCAATGCATAAACATTCACACTCTCCGTATGTTTGATAGCAACCGGTCTGATGTTGTAACACGTTGCGTTTGGACAGCAAAACGTGAATTTTCTGACCTTCCATTCACGAAGACTATTTCTCTTGCATGCTATCTTTCTATTGAGCAATCTTTCAGCCAGAAAGCTTTAGCTGACTCCAAACTGGCCGCAACCAGCCGATCAGCACGCCCTATATTTTCCTTTCCAGCTGACATTTCGCGATTCACTAGGACCTTGAGCAGCTCCATTCTGACCCTTTAGCCAAGTGCCAACAGCAACGCGAGAACACCGGAACGCCCTTCCCGATCTCCAAGTCGTCGCGAGAACCGGCCTCCAACCGCCGAGAGCAAGCATCGCAAGCTCGCCAACCCATGTTCTCGCACTTTGGTGACCGCTCTCCCTGTTTGCCAACGGGCCTAGCGCAGAGAGTGTATAGAGCAAACAGGCCGACCCAAAGGTAAACCCACCGCGTCACGAACGCAGAGTAGATGTAGTGTGCGCGCCCGGTAACGACTGTGCAAAGCACTCAGCTCCACGGGCGCTGATGTTGTCGTTGTGGTCATCAACTGGAGTATTACTCGGAAGCTGCAGAAACGGGTGCCGTGCACAGACGAAGCACGCGCTGCACTGTCATTCGTGACTCATTTCTAAAGATTGGTTGGCTCGGCTTACTCCTCTCACAAGAGGATCGACCTAAGTGGTAGATGACGTGACGTCACGAATTTGCACCCCCCCCCCCCCCCCCCCCGCCCCCGTTCACCCCCCGCCCTCTTCAACCTTTTGCGAGAAAAGGGCGGAATGTCTGCTACAAAGCGACGAGCGGACAATTGAGAACTAAAATGATTAAGTGAAGTCAGCCGTTCTACATATTTCGTTACACTATATCGCGTGACGGTTACTCTGAATGGGTATCGGCGATCCTGAATTTAGCAGGTGCACGTAAATTGTAAAGCCTCTATAACGGAGCAAGGTGAAAACACTAAACACAACTTTTCCTTCCTCTTCCAGCGTGCACAATTTTATCTCAATGTTTCGCTCTCTTAGACTCTCGCGCCATTTTTATTTTCGGAAGATAGCAGGTGGCATTCTTATATTCCGTTTCAACTTAGGTCAGAGCCGGCGTAGTCAGAACGCAAAGGCTGAAAAATACGCAAGCACATCGACCCAAGCAAAAAGCACCCGTCATGGCGCAGTTTCGGCATTTGATTGGGTTAGCTCGAGAAAACGCAGTCAATTAAAAATTATGCAAGCCGCGATGTTGCGCTTTCGGCGCTGCTTTTTGGCGCCATCGACTCCCAGCGTCTGTTGCGCTCTCACAGTTTAGGCATTATTGCCACTCTTCCTTCCTCTGCCTTCACCGCGCACACTCATTTACCTTTACTTTTGTCAGTCCCGTACACATTACCAAAAAAAAATTAATTGATTACAATTACTCTGGGTTAAAAAGTACTAAATTGGCCGTCACTTAAAAAAAGTCACCGTTATTTTTCCGATTACTTCGCATGTTCAAAACGACAGATCTTTATGCCTGTTTAAAAAGGGTCTTTCGTACTAAGCATTGTTGTGTTAGAATCAGCGAACTCTAAACTAATTATATTCTTAATCCATCAATTTTGGCAAACCATCCTCCTGTCGAAGACTTGGTTCGACGATTCCTTGGGAGGAAACTTTTTTCAAACAAGGGGCGCCATTAGGAAGGGGAGGGGAAAATAGTAACGGTTACAAATAACTTTAATACTTCCATAAGTAATCAGATTACTCTCGCGATTAATTCTTAATAAATGTATTCAAAGGATTTCAAATTCACTCCCAAAAATTAATCGATTACAAGTAGTTTGATTTCTTGTAATGAGTGCCCTACAAGTCTGATTTTTGTTTGCTTTTTCGCATCATGGCCTTCTTCGCGCTGCGGTGTACACGATGGCGAAGCCTGGATTGTTCCTCTCTACGGGAAAGCATACTTTTCTGCATAGGCCGACGCTCTGCTTCCAAACAAGGCCCCGTTTGCCCACACCACGTGTGTGCGTCCACAGAAACAAGTGTATAGACGCTTTGCAGCAGCTGTGCATGGGCGCCGCTATAACCGACCATCAGTTTTTGTTTCCATTTATTTTGATCACTGCCCTCCATCATTACCACACCAGGACAGGCTATTGTCATCTTAGATCCAACTGTGTTCTCCCCAGAATTGGCCTTTCCGGAGGCTCGGCAAAGTCCACTTCAGTGGCTTCGTATCTCGGTAATAAAAGAGAAGGTCAGTAATGACGGCTGTAATCTGGCGCGTGTGCAAAGCGTCTATATCGTTCACACTTCACGTTTAATTCGCTCTTTTGAACGAGAGTTTAGGATTGCTTACTTCTCGTCAAAATTGAACTCAAGCAGCGCGCCAACATTGGCGTCATGGCCTACGGAACCGGACCCATTGACCCAGTTTTGTGTTGTCGTACTGACCACGACCAAGCAAGTCGTGGTCGTGGGCTTCGGAAGCTTGTTGTAAAGTTACAAAACAGGTAGATTCCAGAACAGGATTGCTCCCGCGGCGAATTTCCTTCCTTTTTTTTTTTTTTGCTAGCGGGAAGCAGACATTGGGAATAGAAAGCAGTCGAGAGGACTGTTGAGCAGGCGTCGAACTTGGCATTCCGATCGCCGGTTTTTTCGCAGGTTGCTCGCACGGCTTTGAGGCTGCTGTGGTCCCATGAAAGCTAAACGGACGTGCGGCATCACCGTTGCGTTACCTTCTGCGGTCGGTAACTTTTCGGTATCGATACCGGCGAGACGTTCGGCAAAGGAAGGGCTGCTCCGGTATCGCGTATCGTGGCTACGAAGACACAACGTTCTAGCTCAGTCCGCTTTGACGTTTGTACCGTCACCTCGGAATAAAAGGGACATACTCGCAAAATGAAGTGTATACGTACCACATACGTAAAAAAAAAAAAAAAGATAGGAAGGGGTCCGGCTAACATTTTTCATTCAACAAGGCAGCCAGTCGCTTTGCTGGTATACAGCTACGGCCGCTCAAGTCGGTGGGGGTTGGGGGGGGGGGGGGGGGGGGGTTAGGGAGTTTTTGTAGACCGTTTTCCCCACTCCGCTATGGCTCTCCGGAACGCAGATGCCGCTAGTGCGCATGCGCTCTGCCTGGCCTTGACTCCAGAGTTCCGAATATCGTAGCGGCTTGCGGAGAGCCCCCCCCCCCCCCCCCCCCCCCCCCCCTTGAGGGACGGAAGAAACGATCTACACAACCTCCCTAACAGGGAGTTTTCGTAGGTCGTTTCCGGAATCCCTAGTTCGAGCGGCCTTCACCGAGCATAGTAGTTTCGAGTACGCGTTTCTTTTCTTTTGCCGCTTAAAGTCGGGAAGCGCCGAAAAGCCTGTAGAAGTATGCCCATTGGTGTCCACGGCGAAGTATGCGAACGGTGTGGCCATGAAGCTATCGTATGATTCCATCGTAACCTACACACAACTTCCGATAGTTTCGATTCGTGTATTCGGATTTGTTTTTAGGTTTCGTCCAACGCAGTTTTGCGTTATAGCAAAAAAAAAAAAATATATATATATATATATATATATATATATATATATATATACCTATCGAACAGTTTCCGTTGCTACAAGCTAAATCACTCCACCAAAGCAAAGCAGCGGGGAATATGCTTGACTCCGTCACGTGGTACTGGTCACTACGTCACAATCGACCGATCGCAGCGCTCCAATCGGTCCCGCTCGGGGCTATAGACGGACTTAGGTTCATGGGCTCTTCACTTCAAGGTGCTTTCATTTTCTCAGTGCTTAAAAATATGACCACTCACATCTTATAGGGGCGGTGCAACGATATTCAATTGGAATGTTTTTCACTTTACACGAGCTTACTGGCGCTAGTGGGACTCAAGGATACTCGCAAGCAACACCACTGGCCAAGAAATTCCTATGTGGCGGTGTAATTTCAAGAACAAAAAGCGAGCGTTTCCATTCAAGCTCTCCTTCGCAAAACTTAATGACGTAGCTGGGCGGTCGCAGTACCACCCAGTGGCGATATTTTAATGCGGCTTATAGATTGGACCCGAGCATTGCGTGGGCACTCGACTTGGGCTCGTGCTAATTGATAGCTTGAGAAGCATTCGGGTAGTGGCCCATATCCAATCGCTGCAATGACGGCAGTAGCCGAACCATAACAATCTCTGGAACTCGGCGCGTGTCCTGTGCCTTGCCAACCCTAGAGCCACTGTATATGGCAGTGTAGCTGCCAGAATAGCGACATGACGCAAAAACGTCTAGATGCACGACGTCAGAAGCGCTGATAGTGATCTCCATTTTGGGCCTGGGAGGTTGCCATGGTAACCGTGCAGCTAGCGACGCCGGGCGGCAACTTTCTTAGCCTAGTTTGGTTAATGTCTCCATCCGTTCAGTGAAAATTGGTAAAAGACGTTTTGTTTTTGCCCGATCCTCCAAAGGTCATCCTGGTGGTTATTCCCCCGACCCGGTGATAGTTCTGGGGGTGTAGAAGGAAATAACTTGGGTATTCAACGGGAAGAATTTTTTTTTTTTTTAGGCTAGGTGGCAAAAGCTATTACCCGTTACAAAAGGTACAGTCGTTATCATCCATACACCCATGTTCGGCTCAGTCGGTTGCTATGGGAATCGAGCCAACTAGGCCCGTTGCTATGGTACCGCGTGTCACCAATCGCGGTGAGAGGCGGCACTTGGAAAAGCGTGGCGCTTACTCTGGCAGATACGCTGCCATATACAGTTGCTCTAGCCAACCCCAGCGCGGGACTATGATCAATATTGGCGGCATATAATCGGCTCCAGATCACGTGGCCGCTTGTTCTGGCTGCGAGTTGAGGAGGTAAACGCTGCTCGTTTTACTTTAATTTTTTCTGCGACTTCGATTGAGTGTGGTGAAACACGAACGGGTGTTTCACAGGCATCAGGGATCCGTTCTAAGCGATATTTGCGCAAAGCACAAAAATCGTTGCATCGCCCCTTAAAGCTCGCATGAAAGAGTGGAAAAGATAAAGTATCCTTCATTTGGCGATACAAAACAATATGACGAGAAGGCGACTATGAAACTTTTCAGAGACGAAAACGAAAGTTAATTGAATATCAGGGCCATGTAAAGGGATATTCAAACGAGAGAGAAATCCCGGGGATTTCTCCACGGCACGCGCATCCCGCGACGAAAACGTCAGGCTTTGCGATGTACAAAAGACTCGCGTTTTCGTCTCGTGATGCGCGCGCGCCGAGGAGAAACCCCGGGATGTCTCCGTCGTGTGAATACCCCTTAAAGGGTGCGGTCGTAAGAACTAAAGCATTTGACACGCCTTGTAAAATTTTAATTGCAAACGTGTACATACTTGAAATTGGGCACCGCGAACGTGGTTTCGCAAGAAGTTTTATGCGTATTTTCTTCAGAGCTGAAATCAGATGTGGTAAACTATTAAAACTAAAGCACAAACGGCAGCCGTTCATTCCCTGTGCCCTATGAATTTGTCGTCTACACAGTGATTTGTGAGCTTGCTTCCAGATGGTCATTGTTCAAATATTTCGTTAAAAAATATTAGTTATCGCGATGATCTTGCTCATCACCAGTCTCTGCTGTTGATTTTTATCGTTTTTTCGTTCAACAAGCCACCCGGGAGCGAGTTCATAAACCAGTGTGCAGACGACAAACAGGCTGGAATTGGACTTAGGAAATACACGGCCTCGGATTTTTATTGATTTTCAATATTTCATTACTTGAGAATTGAGCTCTAAAAAAATATACATAAAACTTATGGAATTTCCGGCGAAACTACGTCCGCGTGCCCAATTTCAGGTATGTGCGTATTAAATTCGAATCGTGCAAGGCGTGCCAAATGTGCTAGTTCTTACGTGCGCACCCTGTATGTACAATGTTCCACATTGTTAATGTTTGATCGTTTTGTCAGAAAGAATTTTTTTTATGCTATTGGTATGCGGCAGCGTTCGTGTTTCTTGCGGAACCTTTCCGATCGCTGTTCAAACTTTGCGTGCGGTGGTCGATGCGGGCGGGCAAACAGGAATAAGCGACGTGGAGAACGAGGATACAGACGTCGGCGGGTCAATCAATAAGACACTGATAGAGCAGCACCCAAGACAGCTCGCTGGCGGTTTATCGACGGACTATCGACAATACCGATTCTCATCCGAACGAAAGGAACGCTTCAAGAAAAAGAGAACTCTTTCTTTCAGAGACGAAGGTAGAGTCTTTTTGTTTCCTCTTTGCCTTTCGTTGAATGTCCTCCGAGACAGCGAGCCACCGTGACCACAGGAGGCGAGGTAATGGAAGTAGGCAGACATGTTTATTCACCTCGGGTGGGATGGCCGGAGGAGTTTCTCACACATACGTACACACGCAAACGCACAGACGGGCAAGCGCACACGCACACGCGGATGCGTACACACACACAATACTACCCACACACGCACATAGATTATTCCAAGATATCGACACTCGTGCGCGCGCAAAACACGACGACTGTTACGCTGATTGTGTTTGCATCACTTTTTCTTGACTTCTCGGATAGGAACGAAAATTTCGACACACACAGTTACGCGCACACAAACATTTTGTATGCATTAAAGAAATGTCAGTATGCTCTCGAGAAAGACCACGGTAAAATAAATATTTTCTTTGTTGCGAATGTCCTATTCAAGTTGACGACACAATAGTAGCTTACCAAAGCAAATGCAGAGAAAGGGAAGAAAAAGGAGAAGGAAGTGATAAATGGGCGACGGGAAAAGAATGGGCTCAAAAAGAAGTAGAAAAGCGAAGTCCCGGTGTACCATGCACAAAGGATTCCGGGTGCCACAAACGCACTGGATGCCTTAGCTTGGCGTCTTCCTTTCTCGGCGCTGCTTTGTGGCGCCCCTTCATTTGTCTTAGTGGACGGTGCGCTTCCTGCGTTGTTTGAAAAGGCCGGTCACGCCGTGATTGGGAAGGAGCTGCTTATGAATTCGGAGCACGCTCGAAATAATTCACTGTTCCAATGACAATGCGCGCTCAACAGCAGGAGCCACCGGGACACAGAAATCGAAATCTGTTTGAAATTCAGATTAGAAGACGTCGCGAACAACAGGGATGGCTTGCGCGAGTTCATGTCGAGGCCAGACTCGCGGCAAGAAAACACAGACTCCCGCGCGAAGCGCTCCCTTGTTCTTTCCGGCTTCCTTTCTGCGCTGGGCAGGACAGTGAGAAATTGGGACTTACTCGCGGTTCAAGACGCCGCCCATGACAGAGAAGTCGTCAGACAAACAACAAAAAAGTTCCGGATGACAGTTGTCAATGCACGACTAACCGAGTTCCATGGTGTCAAGATCGCAGCTGATTCGTTGTCGAAGCAATCTCAGTTGGCAAAAGGGCCGGCACACGTCAGCACCTCGCGACCTGCGTTGGAAAAAGCCGTTGTAGCTCGCATTGCTTTGCTTCGAATGGGCGTCGGCATTGTGTCCCGCTTTCCCTTTTTTTTTTTTTTTTTTTGTGGGAACTTTGAGCAACAAACGTCACTCCCAAAGTCATTATGGGGATTGGCCATCTTTCATTCTGAATCAGCGTTGATAAATCACCCGCTATCCGTCGGGGGGTGACCTCGGGTCACGACTTGATTGCGAGATCCAATAATGCGAAACGTGCGAGACCCTTTGGGAGCAAAATCTAAAGCTAGACAATGGTTGTATCGAGAGACTCCTAAATAAAAACTTAGATTTTTTTTAATTGTGACTTATATCGGAATGTCCGCCATCGGGTAGACATCCTTGGACATTGGCGTTTGTATATTTGCAGCTACATGTACCGTTTCGTCGATATTCATCGTCTTTCGCTCGAATTTCGTCACGAGCGCGCCGCTTCTCGGTGCTGTAGAGAAAAGCGTTCCGAGAAATGACTTGCCAGGATCGCGTCGTGTTTAGATGGAATGAGCGAACGCCACTGGCTGCACTTGGCACCGTGTTACTATATAATTGGTTAATATATATTAACCAGACCGTGTTAATAATACTTTACAACAATAGGCGGAACATCGTTTTTTTTATATATTTCAGTTGATGTATGTTTTTACCTGCATTGATAGGCGTTTTATCATTTTCAGTCCAGAGCACGCCATATCACACTTGGTGCCCCACTCCTCGTCATTTTCGACTTCAATCCGACCAGCGGGCTTCTTTTTTGAGGAGACAGCACTCTAACTCACCATTGAGAGGGAATCGTTTCTAATGGCTCTACGTTGACATATTATTCTGGCTCATCACGTGCATAATACGCTAGAGTTTTAAACGACAAGCAAATCTAGGTCAATGCCACTAACACTGGTGGGATGAGGTACCAACTGTCGAAGTTCACTAACTTCATTGGTCCACTAAACTGTAGCAAAACTAAAGATACTGGATCCATGAAAAGTAGCGCCAAAATCCCCGTATGGTCGCCATTTTGGTTCATAGAATGAGTAGTTTCCCCTTGACGTCTATAATATTGGTGAGCCGATCTGAATTCACAGTGACAAGTAACCTTCTAAAATCATTTTTATATGACGCGAGTCTGTTACCCTCACACCGGCGAAACAAACGCACATCTTCGCACCGCCATACATGCGGCATCGGTGCTTGGAGGCATTAAAGAATATCCTTAAAAACAGGAACATAATTGTAATAGGTCTTTAGAGTTAACCATGATATATTGGCGAAGAACGCTTTCACTACGATGACGGTCTATAACGATCTTGGCGCGGCAGGTTCAAAGTGACCCTTCCGAAGCTTCGAAGATTGGAAAGGACCAAAACGGCGATTGGCATGGCAGCAAAACCGAGCAGACAATCGCGTGCGAGGGTTTGGTTATTTTTATGTTATTATCTGTGTCCTGCTAGCAAACATGGAAGGAAATGGCGCTACTTTCCCAGGATCCACTGACTTTAGCAATAACAACTCCTGTTCTGTGTTTTGAAGCAGCAACGTCAAATTGGACGATGCATATTTAGACAACAGAGGTCAGTCTGCTTTTGACGTATGGTGAGACCGGTTCGGCCCTGCAGATAGAGAATTTGGCCAGTTTAGAACAACCGCTAGCCTGACATCTTTACCATGCGTCACGCATTGTCAGCTTTATTTGATCTCGAAACTTACGGCACAAAGTAACTAAACATGTAACAATGTAACTAAACATTTCAACCTTGAAACTGCAACAGGAACACGCGTTCCAATCGCACCAATGGAACTTCTAACAGTGGACGAGTTGGAATTGTGAGAAGAAGCGAGAAGCGAGCATTTTCAATTCCTGCTTTTGGGGATTCAGGCGTCCAAAGCCGCAATCACGCTGCTCACACGCCATGCAAAAGACACGGTGTTCGGTGGCGGACATGAGGCCAGAGTTATCCTCGGAGATGCCTCACGCACCTTCGAAGCAAGTTTCCTTCCAACATGTGTAATGTCTGCAGACGGTGTTTGTATCAGTGTCGTCAAGAAACACACCCGGCAGTGTCTCCAGGCTGTCTCCTTTATTAGTATGTGTGACCGCGTCTGTGGACTGCTTCGCGTGTTGCCCCTCGCTTATCGCCCAATGGCTCATTCAACCTGCACGAGCAAAGCCCACAGCGGTTGTCCAAGTACTTCCTTCAGGCTACGGGATGCTCTCGCCGCGCACGCATTTAAAATCCTCAAGGCATAACGCGATTCCCGGAGTGCGTGTGTACGACACCCCGGCGATGTCCCGCAGCTCTGAGCCGAACGTTATCCCGGTAAACTGGCGTTCCGGATGAGCGTCTGTGTGAGCAAATACAAGAGCCTCTGCACCGAGTTGTAATGACTCCGAGCTCGCGAAAGGGCCTCAGGTTCGGTCGGTTCCTACTTGTTTTAGTCCCCAACGTTGGGGCCTCCTTAGCGTTGCACGTCCCTACGGGTATATGTCTTTTACGAGACAACCAAGCTGGCCCAATGAAAGCTGCCTCTTAGCCCAGGTGTCCGGGGCAACATTTCGACGTTGCTTTAGTTTTGTGAACGAGTATTACGGGCCCGCGAGAATATTTGCTCGCAGCGAATGCCTGCAGATACCTGAGAGCATCAGCCTGAGTTCCGTGGATTAAGTGCAGGCTCATGTTGCTCAACGTATAAGAGAAGAAAAAAAAGTCGTAGCACATTTTGTTTGAGAAACGCAACCGTCACAAGGACAAAAGCAGCCGTCTCTTTAGGACATTCTATAGGTGTACGGTGTTATACGCAGACTTGTACGTAACGCGTTACAAGTAATTGATTACTTGTAATCAATTACAGTTAAGTGTAATTTCGTAACGCTTCAATTACATTTGTCAAGCTGTAACGCTCGGAGTAATTCAATTACTTTTTTTCTGTAATCAATTACAAAATCAATTACACAATTACCAATTACATTTTTCATTCCACAATTTTTTTTCTCACAAAAATCAACATAGTCACTCAGCCATGGAGCAAAAATGATTGACATTTTTTTAACATCTAAAAAAAATAAAACTAGGATTAGTCGGCAAATCCTTTTTTCTTTTGCGCCACGCTCTTCTACAAGCGCGCCACCAGCCTTAACTGGGGAGTTCCGAATCTCGTTGCAGATTGCTGATAAAGTCGACGGGAAGCGGGAACTCGCTATTGACTTTTTAGTGGGCTTTGTTCCTTAGGTCGACGCGTCAGCTACACGACAAGGTCCGGGTCTGAAAACAAAAAAGGGAACAATAACCAAACAAAATTGTGTACGCAATATTTTACTGTGTATTTGTGTATTTCTGTCATCGCAATAAGAAGTAACGTGAAAGTAACTTGAAAAGTAATCAATTACTTTGCAGTAATTGTTCAATTACTTCTGGGAGGCAGTAATCAGTAACGGTAATCGGTTACTTTTTTGACTGTAGTAATTGTAATTGTAATCAGTTACTTTTTTTCAGTGACGTGTACAAGTCTGGTTATACGTAAGCAAACCGAAGCGGTTTAGCCACATATTCAGGTTAAGCCACGCAGACAATGCTGACGGCATTGTCTGCGTGGCTTAACACGTCTGCGAAAGCTCGCCATTTGATCCCACCAACGCCTCTGATTGGCATGTATTCCCATCAAGTTTTGAGTCCACCTGCGATCCCAAAGATTTCTCTTCCCGACTTTGATGAGGCGTAAACAACACACACAAATGGTTCGGTAAATTTAGTAAGATAGCGTTAAGGACTTTTAGCAAACCGTTACCGTGTTTCGCGTAGACTTGGGAACTAATCCGTTACTAGTAACGGATTACTTGTAATCTGTTACTTTTTCAAGTATTTTTTTAATTACTAGGTTACTTTTTTCTTAAGTAATTTGTAATGTAATTTCGTTACAAAATATTGGTAACGGATTACTTTAATTACTCGTTTCATTTAAAAAAAATATGAGCAAAATACAGTAACTGGAGCAATACGAGCAGAGAATTCAGCAGAATGTTCCGCTCGTATTGCAACAAAATAGAAAACATTAGGAAGGGGAGAATAGCCGAAATGAAAATACGATTTCTTGTATGATCGGTCACTATAGGCAGTATTCACTGGTGGCCATATCCGTGTGCGATGCTGCTGAGCGCGTGCTGACGGCGAGCTTCCGCAGTCCTTTTGGAGAGTGCATTTAGCACCATCAAGGTTGCCGGTCTTAGCAGGCTATTAATGTGAGCTCGTTCTGAGCATGCGCTCTGAGCAGCGCACTCAACTATGGCGTCGAGTGAATACCCCCTATAGAACCACTAGAAAAACGGGCAAGGCATGTACAAATATACGAGAGTCAAGTATCAAGTAAGACAACGCCGAGTAGGCTCTCCGTCGCCTTCCATCGTGTTTTTCTTCTACTCCCGGGCAGGAGAAAGCTCTTCGTGTTTATTAGTTTTTGTATTTTACACCGTTTCACCCTTTCCACCTCCTCCGACGCCTCCCGCCACCCGCACAAAGATCAAACGCGGGTCCGTACCCCCTCGATTCACGGCTTCACAACTCGCGTAACAGACGATGTAGCCTCGCGCGAAGGGGTCCAATTCTCTTTGTCTTTGATGTTCGCTACTTTATTCTAGCACGCTCTTGAGGCACGGCTGAAAAGCGCCCGGCGCGAGGCTAAAATCATCGTATTCGAGGGTACGGACGATACTTCTTTTGGTTTACTTGTCTGGGCATGATGGTCGAGTCCACTCCTCACTTTACAGTCAAGTGTCAATATAGACGCTTTCAAGCCGCTGTGCATGGGCGCCGCCAAAACCGACCTTCAATTTTTGTTCCCTCTTATTCCGTTCGCTCCACTTTATCGTTACCACAGCAGGACAGGTTATTGCCATTTTAAGTGTTACTGTGTCCTTCTCCCGAGCATAGGCCTTTGTGGAGGATCGTCAACGCCCGCTTCAGTGTCTCGGCATCTCGGTAAAACCAAAAAAGGTCGGCTATGGCAGCTCAATCTGGCGCGTGCTGAAAGCGTCTATAAAAAGGGGGGAGGGGAGGGGGTTAGGCCACCTAAGACAGAGAAAAAGAACGCGTATAAGTGGTGGGATCCTCTATCGTTTTCTGAGACCGATGGCCATCGTTTCTCTCACTCTCTATACCCTCCCCTCCCCTGGCCTCCACGAATATTGGTATCAAAGTGAGAACCGATGAACGATCAATAACCCATAACCGCCATTTTTTCTCTGTCTGGTCTGTCGTCTCTGTGGCCATCCCTTAATGCGATGCTCAAAATTCAGGGCATTACTGAGGGGAACGGAAACCTAGAATTTAAGTGTATACATTGCTTGCAAAAAAAACAAAAAAACACACACACACATTGTCATCGGCAAGAAAAACAAACTCTAATCTACGGAAACACATCAAGGTAAGCTGGGACACCTGCAGTCTGCATTGGCTACACATTGTAACATTTCTTTTCTTGTGAATGACAAGCGAAACACCCGAGTCAAAAGGTAGCTTTCGTAGATCACTTCTTTAGCTACGAAACTCGAGGCGGAGGTAGACGCTGCTACTGAGCATGCGCACCGCTAGCTTTGCCTGCACAATTCAGGGATCATTTCCGGAGGCCGTAATCTAGCGGGATGGCGGGTGGGGTTGCAGCTTTCGGTGCCTTAATTGTCATCTTACAGGTGAACGAAGTGCACCTACACTCTTTCTCTTAAATGCAATCTTTTATTTTTACAAGGACTACCATAATACGGGCGTATAAGAAGTGAAAAGTAGTATTGCAGAGCATTTTAAAAAATATCAAAATTGTTTCTATTGATTTCTGGATAAGTGTACGGAAAAAGTAATCTGAAAGTAATTTGTAACCTAACGAGTAAAGTAATCCGTTCCTTTTCAGCAAAAGTAATTTGTAACGATAATTCATTATATTTGAGGCTCGGTAATTTGTAATGGTAATCCGTTACATTTTTCAAGTAACGAGCACAAGTCTGGTCTCAACCTCAGTGCAAGAAATAAACGAAATTGCGCCTCCGCATAGTGGGATATCCGCGGAGACTCTATCCGATGAAAATGTTTTCTTTTAATAATCTAACAAAACATTTAAGGATAAATAACAGTTATCATCTACATTTTAAAACGAGAAATCTAGCTTTCTCCCGAAAACTCCGTATCAACAAAGTTTTGGGTCCAATTATGCACAGTTTTGAGTATTTCAGCATCTTTGGATTTCGGAGACTTTTGTTCGGTAATACCACACTCACGGGAAAAGAGTGTGATATACACGTTTTCTATTTTAAATCGAGAGCTTGAAATGAAATTTATTCTCCAACCCCCCCCCCCCCCCCGCCAAAAAAAAAAAGAAAAAAAAGAACACGAAAACAAATTCACGGTTATTTGAATAAACGATGCGTAAAACCACCGTATTGGGCGCGTTATTTATTCGGTTTCCATCGATTCTCGCTTTTGCCCGTTTCAATTTCATCCAGTACGCTTCCAACAGAAAAGTAGAAAAGAATCGCGGGCAACATTGAAGGACATTCCGGTTTTTTTCCCCTTGCGTACTAAACAAAATGTGTTAAGGAAACAACGAAATGTTGATTTATACCGTACTGCAAGTCCTATGCTATTACTATCCTCGGAAATATTACGATTTTTAATTACAATGTGGAAGAAACTCGAGATATTGCAAAGCTTGTCCATGGGACTTAATAAAAAAAGATAAGAAAAAAAAAAAAAACTATGTCCGGTTTACGAATAGAACGCGTACATTCCCGAAGTCCTTCTAATTACTATTGATTAACATTGTAGTAATGCCGTATGTGATGTTTCCGTAAAATATCGCAATGTGTGCGGTTGTTTTGCTGAAATCAATTTTTAGAAATGTTTTCTCAGCGGCTAGATGTGGCCGAATTTTAAGAATGCAATTCAGCGTTCCACGACACCCTCGCGGGCACATTCACCTAACTCGGTCTATTCACTCATTTAGACGAATTTGTTCGGCCTCGTTTCGCCCCTTAGAACATCTTGCACCCGGTCACACTACAATAAAAGTAATCAAAGGAACGAAAGGCGGTGCCAACGCACGCGTTAATTCTACACAGAAATCCGAGCCCCACGTCCAGGCCCCATCCCCGAAGTGGCCTCGCTCGTTGCAGAGCCTAATGAACACCGGGCTAAGCAATTAAGCGCGGGGAAGACGGGCACACACCGCAGCCCGGTCTGCCTTGTTCGCCCGTCCTATCACGCGGCACACGCGTCGCGACGTCGGACAGAAGGAGCAGCCTGATCCTCGGGACCGAGTCGGGAAACCCGAACCTCGCGAGTAAAAGAAGCGGGCGTCCGGGTCACACTGGGGGCGCCACCAGAAAGACTCGAAGAGATGAAAGAAACAGCAGCAAGCTGGAAATACGTTTAAGTTGTGGAATCTAAAGCCGCTAAATCAGCTACGCTTCGTGGGCCACGACACGTCAAGCATCTTGGTGCGTACAATGGGACTTGTACACGTTACTGAAATATGGTAAGAAATTACATTTACAATTACTCGAGGTTAAATTGTAATTTATTACAATTACAATTACCCAACATAAAAGTATGTGACCGTTACCTCAGAAAGTAATCCGTTACTTTCGCGGCGTTACTTCCAAAATTAGTGTCCTCAAGTAAGAAACAAAGGGAAGAGGATTATTCGAGTTCTTATTGCTGCTACCTGTTCCATTTATTGACCTTTAGTATTTTGAGCAACAGCTGGCTCTCAAAAGTCTCGTGAGACATTTTGCGTCACTTCTTAGTGAAAATGTCGGCTGCTACGCTTAACACCCTTTGAGCTGAAGCACTGCATGGGAGTGCCATATTGTGCCTCACGAATGCTTTGTGCTCTACATTGAGCTTCTTCAGCGAAGCAACGGAAGTACTATTTACCTCGAAGATAGAGCAAAGTTTCGTCGTTGTGGCCGTCTCTGATATTTGAGAGTGTTAGTAGATTCTTCCGATACCCGCGATATTCCGATAACGGTACCCGATAACGATATGATGTATGCGCAAAGACGGCGGCGGCGTATCGGGTATCGTTATCGGAGTCATCGGAACAATCTACTAAAATTCTCTATTGTCAAAATCGCGAAGCTGTAGAGGTGATCATAGAACTAGCCAAAACTGTAATAAGAGTTGATTTATGTATACTATCCCGGCCTATATTGCCAGACAACAGCAAAACATATATTATAACAGTAAGGCGATAATTAAATATTATATAAGGTTTGCCTCGATATTTTTCTCCTTTGGTTCTGGACAGGTTGGGGCTCGGTTGAGACGTTGGTGAATATGAAAACATTTTCAATATATAAATATAAGTATTGTGGTAAGGAAACACCAGGTCACTCATAACATCAATTAATTTGAAGGTCGGTTAAATCAAGAAAATGTAAACGCAAGTTTGCTGTGTATACCTTTCTTGATACCGTTCAAAAACGCACGGAGCACGGACCGACTGTACACCGGTGTTCTCCAGATAGACGTTCGCTGATGCCACGGGCAGAGAACTAAGCCGCATTATGGCCCCACTGACGTGTTTCACTCTCTCCTCAAACCTAAAATCTCAAGTCTACATAAGCCACCATTATGCTCTATTTGTAAAAATCTCTGCTTGAGATGAGATGCGTCCCGCTGGGGTAAAAACAGGAGAAAAAAAAATAAAGGAAGACTATTACCATTTTCGAAGCGCTGGCAAAAAGCTGACTCACACAAAGGGTGACTGAAATGGACATAACCTGGCTCTAATTCACAAATAAAGTGGGCTAACTCTAGAAGTTGGACTACAAAAAAGCAAGTAGCTTTTAAAACAGGGTCAAATAAGGTGAAAAAAGCAGTAAAAATGCATCTTGCTTTCTAAGAGAAGATGATAAGTGTGCAGCAACGAACGGGCATGCTTGTGGCAATACCACCTTCACATATTATCACATCTCTTTTAGAAGATTTTAGGGTAAACGGAGCGTTCTCTCCTGTTGTGACATTAAGAAAATGGTCGTCACTATAACCAGAAGGACCTTGTTAATTCTTGCCTGTGCACAATTACCCCCTCGAGCTTCTCGAAGAGGCCACACAACCCCTTGGTTTCCTCCTTTCCCCGTCTTTGATCGTAAATAAAAAACAATGGGACTAAAACAAGCAGATATAGTTTGCCCCCACTTCTTTTTGTCTTTTTTCTCTTCCTTTTTTTTTTTTTTTTCTTGTAGAAATATTTAGTCGGATCATCTGACATTGTTGTTAGGGTTTTTAAAAGTTAGATTCAGGGGCTTGGTGTTGTAAAGAAAGGCTCTGGGGAATTGAATAGTGCCAAGCACCTCCCTTTGCGCTGGTCATTGCGTGTGACAGAGTGATTGCGCACGACTTTACCAAAATAAAAACGATCTTTTTTTAGAATGAGAGTGGGGAGTCGGTGCAAAAAAATGTAATGGAGTACAACGAATCCGTGACGTAAATATGTAAGGGAATTGGTTTACAATTACTATAGCAAATATGTAATTATTCCGTTACTAAATTACTGATAAATGTAAGGGATTACAAGTGATTTCATTACATGTAACGAATTACGTACAAGTCGGCGTACAATTATGTTTTGCACTTCGGAAATTGCAGTTAACGGATTTTCGTCCACGAGAAATGTGTAAACAGAGCAAAACAATATAACCTGAGTTTTCTGACACCATATACAAATAACAGGAAGCCGCATTTTGTAGTTGTACGGAACGCCCATAGACCTAATACTCAAGCATCAACGACGTGACGTCAGAGACGCCTGTTGGTCTATAAAAGGTTCGAGGTAAATAACCAAATTGAGACGTTGACGAACGCGCGTGCGAGGTGCCCTTTCTCTTAGGCTTTCGCTTTAGAACAGTTACTGCTGCAGACGCCAGCACGTGCGGCGCGTGTAACTATGCTCGCTGCATGCTCTTCGGTGCTTGGGTAATTTAGTAAAAGTGCAAAGGGTCTACTGCGTCCACTCTACACTAAGCACCAAGTTGGCGGCGGCCACAAGAGAAATCGAGGAATGGAGTACCAAATATTTAGCTTATTCAGCTTATTTAGTGGTTCTTGTGGGTACCTATACTCTGTTTCATCTAAGGTACAGGGTGCGGTCGTAATGTCTAACGTATTTCGCACGCCTTGCAAAGTTCCAATGGACCTCTTTCGAGTAGCTCCACTGGGGAGATGTTTGCGAACTACACT
Source organism: Ixodes scapularis (assembly GCF_016920785.2). NCBI lineage: Eukaryota > Metazoa > Arthropoda > Arachnida > Ixodida > Ixodidae > Ixodes > Ixodes scapularis. Next base: position 57,214,352 of record NW_024609884.1, read on the forward strand.
AGAAGAGCAGCCCAACATGCCTCCGCCCGTCAATACACATTGGCATCGTGCCGTCGTATCGGTTTTCAGTACCTTTTATACCCCATACTACCGATACTAAAAAACAAGGCGCCAAAGTAGACTAAATACGCGCGAAGATAGATGCTGAGAATGTTGCTGTCGCCATTTTCGCAGGACACCGCGTCCCGGTGTCCCGCGAAAATGGCCACAGCGGGAGTGTGCGCATGCGCGGAAGTTTACTGGAAAAAGGTCCATTCCAAACGTACATACCGGCCACACACTTCACAATGCAGAGCCGTCGATAGACTTTTTCGAAAAAATGGTTTTGCCCGGTTCTATTTTCAGCGTTCGTGCGTATGGCGCGTGATTTCCTCGCTTTACGGATCAACGAACGCGCGCGTGCTGGGCTGTGGACATCGCACGCTGGGCTGTGGATTTGTAAATATTGAAATACTGTTTTCGCCGAGAAAGTGAGGGAGAGGAGGAGACGAGAGCGGACGTCAGAACGCCGAGTTCCGGTTGGTATGATTAGTGGGGAGACCTCAAGCTAGCTGCCTTTGTCTCCACTGCACTCGTCGAACGCGTTAGAACCATAGGAACGCCGGCGTTCGGCGTTTGGCTTTCGCATTCGAGCGCGTTCGACGAATGCAGTGGAAAGAAAGGCAGCTATTTTTAGATGTATACCGACTAATCATTCGAACCAGAGCTTGGTGTTCTAACGTCCCCGTGCGCTCTCGCGCTATTTCCAAACGAGCCCGCGCGAGGTATGGTCAGCAAAGGCCCAGTTCCCACACGAGGTGTCTGCGCGTGCGCAAGAACCAGATTCGCGTGGAGTGGAGCGTCTGCGAATGCGAGACGCCCTCCTATAGAGTGCCTTCATACACACGCGCGCTTTTGCTTGAGTGGTGACATCTCAGCCATTTTTCCGCCCAATCGTTTTTTGTATGCATTTTGAAGTGCGCGCAATCCGGTGTCACTCAGCTCGAGCGCGTAGCTTTGGCTGATGCATAGACGCCATCTTACCGCCCAAGTCACGCACCGAGTGCGCGAGAGCGTCACGCGCTGGTACATTCCGGACAACAATGGATGTCTTCACCCTGAGACAGACAGACATCTAGGCACCCTACCCTCCTATGGTTACCCCTCGTGACGTCATTACCTTGTGAACAACAAGTGTGAAAGTGTTTGTAAAGAGCACGATGGAAGCTTGAAATCATAGCATTCTCAAACCAACACTGCCAACACCGTCCAAATTGAATTTCTTGCATTATTCTTATTTCCGTCGATGGAAAATACTTTGCTGACGTCATAGTCAGCATTCAGCCTATCGTAGAAGACCGATCACAGCGACGCTTTCAGTCGCTCACGTCGCCAATTAGCGGCGAGATGTTTTGGTGGCGCCCTCCTATGGTTCCCCCTTGTGACGTCATTACCTTGCGAACAACAAGTTCGATGGTGTTTGTAAATAGCATGGTGGAAGCCTGAAATCATTGCGCTCTCAAAGCAACACTGCCAACACCGTCGAAATTAAAGTTCTTTCATTCCTCTTATTTCCGTCGATGGTATACCCTTTCCGACGTCATAGTCAGCTTTTGGGCCAATCGTGGAAGGCCGACCACAGCGACGCTTTCGGTCGCGCACGTCGCCAATAGACCTTTCCAAAAAAGAGCGTGTGGCCAGTGCCATCTTCTGTGTTCGTGCGTACGGCGCGTGGTTTTTTCGGTTTCCGAAGCGACGAACATCCACGTGATAGGCTGTGAAGATCGCAAGCTGGATTGTGATTTTGTAAACATTGGAAAGGTCTATAGACTATTGCAAAGAAGGCATCTGGCTTCCCCCATGTTCCCGTTCGTGTGATCAAGCACGCGCAATTACAAGCCTGCCAAAGCTGCATACATGCTAACGCTGCACGTGCTTGCACGTATGAGGCACCAGTCGGAGCTCCACGCATGCAATTGTCTATACTCCGCTCACCCCTAAGCTGAAACTGCAGCCGAAGATGCAAGCGGGAGCTATCGTCTGCGCCCTAACAGTATGCATCCCGGGCTCCTGGCTTTGAGACATGCATTTCTAGCGCGCGTGCTCGTTGCGCGGAAAAACGCTTCAAAGCAGCGACCTCGAGCTCTCGCATTGGTTGCAGCTTAATAAAGGGACACTGACACTCCTCCCCCCCCCCCCCCCTCAAAAAAAAAAAAAAGAAAGAAATTGTTTTATTTTTTTGCCAGGCGATTCATTATGGTGTCATAAGACTGCCCAACCAATATTTTGCTACAGCGTCAGGTATATACAACGTCACGTATAAATCGCAACCGAAACTGGACTGGGGAGGAAGAAGAAATATAGAGAAGGAGAGAGTTGGCTGAAGTCACGTGGCTGTTCAACTTTTTGTTTCTTCAATCAACGTATTTGCGGCTTTTTAGAAGCCACAGAAAAATGGGTATCATATTTATTTTATATTTTTAATATTGAGTGTGTGCTTTCGACGACCCATGACTTTGATGATATTTGGTGATTGTGTCGAAACCATAAAAAACGGCCCGTGACTACGGAGAAGAGAGTGAGCGCGACTCAAACCGGCAAGTTCTCGATCGGCGGTTTTCGGGCGGAAAGAAAAGGAATTTCGAGTCGCAAATTGTGGTCTATGCTTGGGAGAAGAGCGTTTTGGTTCAAGTCATGGATGAAGAAATAATAAAACAATTAAAACAGGGACAACAAAACCACATCTTTTAACTAGCAACAGACGAGTAAACTTTCCACAGCGAGCAGCCGACTATACCCAGGAGGGAAAGGGGGGAGAAGGGGAGAGAAGGGGAGAGAAGGGGAGGTAAAAAAACGCGAAGTGCAAGTCAGAGAGCTGGGTTTATCTCGGATTTTAGAAATTGAACCTCAGTTTTCGTCAGCAGGAGGGAAGGGTTTGACACGTTCTTTATTGCTGTGGTCATGGCGAATGACTCAACGATCTCCCTGCCGAATCTGCTGTCACACCTCCCTCCCCCCCCCCTTCCCCCCCCAAGGTGATGAGACGAAAATCCTGGGGGGGAATGACAGCAGATTCGGCAGAGTCCTTCGCCATGACAACAACATAAGAAAAAAACGTGTCAAACCCTTCCCTTCTGCTGACAAAAACTGAGGTTGAATTTCTAAAATCCGAGATAAACCCACCCTCTCGGACTTGCACTTCCCGTTTTTTATCTCCCCTTCTCCCCCCTTTTCCTCCTGGGTACAGTCGGCTGCTCGCTGTGGAAAGTTTCCTGGTCTGCTGCTAGTTCAAAGATGTGGTTGTGTTGTCCCTGTTTTAATTGTTTTATTCTTTCTTCATCCATGTTCTGGGTAGTTGGGCTCTCATATGTCATGTACATATACCTTGGCGAGCATAGATACTCTGTCAGTGTCCCGTTAAGGGTGAACGGAGCATAGCCCTTTCCGAGAAAAGGCTCTTGGCCGGTTCCAGTTTCAGTGTTGGTGCGTATGGTGCGTGATTTGCTCGCTTTCCGAAGCGACGAGCATCCGCATGCTGGGCGGAGGAGATCGCGCGCTGGGCTGAGGATTGGAATGGCGTCACTTCAGGGCCGCGTGTTGGTGTTCCAATGTTTACAACTCCAAAGCCCAGCGTGCGGTCTCCAGGCTAGAACACTCGTGTGCGTCGCTTCGGCGGCAAGCGACCAAAGCACGCGCCATACTCACGAACTCTGAAAATGGCACCGGTTAGAGTCAATAGCTTTTCAGTGCATGTTCAGTGACTGTAGTACCGGCCGGAAGCCCATGTCTGGCATGACCTATTCGCCTCGAGACCCATATTGAACTTAGAGGAAGCGTGTTCTTGTTTATTTATGGCTCTCTATGAGACATGTGGTGATTCTATCTGTCCACACTGCGGTTGGAGACAAAGCATCCACACAAAAGGCCGGTTCAGACACCTGCGTTTGAGTGCTTTTGACTGCGTTGCGTCGAGAACCGAAACCCGATCACCGGCACATCTGTGCTTTGTATGAAGAGTGGAATCCATTTGAAGGAATCATCTTGGCACGCGATATAAGCAGCAGGGATGTCCTGGTTTCTCGCAGTCGCAACGCAGTCAAACGCAGTCAAACGCAACTGTCAGAACCAGGCTTAACGGCACAAAAGACGGGCAAGGTCTCAGAGCACGGGCGCTTAGCAATTGGTCCCAGTGCGCGACTGCAGAATTGGAGCTTCCCATGACTTCGGCCTCGCGTGCGTAGCATTTGTTTTGCTTCTAGTATGTGTAAAACAAAATTCTGCTTTTCACCACATTCGCCGTGCCGATCGAATCTCGGGGCGACCAGCTTGACCATGCGGTTTATTTGCTCGCGTTATCGGGCAATGACATGTTAAGGATGAAGTCGTGCGCTCGAGCAAGTAGCTTTGGCAGCGTTGTACACTTTAATCACTGACAAGGTGAGAACGGCAGGGCTCTTTCAAACGCCGGGCCTCCAGCACGCGCTCGCTGTCTTCGGCCGTGCTTTGGCTGCACGTGCACGCTCCAGGCGCTCGAGACGCCGAAGCGTTATGAAAGGTCGGAAGCACGCGCTGGAGGCGATACAACTGAAACTCCTCTCTGCCGTTTTCATCTTGTCGACGAGATCGAACGATTAGATGCGAGATGTTTGGATGGCGCCCTCGACTGGTTCCTTCTCGTGACGTCATTACCTTGCGAACAACAAGTTCGATGGTGTTTGTAATGAGCATGGTGGAAGCTTGAAATCATTGCGCTCTGAAACCAACGCTGCCAACACCGCCAAAATTGAAGTTATTCCATTCCTCTTATTTCCGTCGAAGAGAAATCCTTCGCTGACGTCATAGTCAGTACTGGGACAATCGTGAAAGGCCGATCACAGCGACGCTTTCGATCGCGCACGTCGCCAATAAGCGGCGCTACGTCCAGCGTGTTTTTAAAACCCCTCTATTCTGGGAAAAGTGGCGCCATTCATTGCCGTGGAAATGCCCGAGACACGCGCCGCGCGCCACTTCTGGGAAATTTATGGGGTCTGAAATCTAGCTCAGTGCTGCGCTATGCCGTGATCTTCCCAAGGGCAGCACGTCGCACGTGCCTCGTGCATCGACAAACCTTGCGCTACTTTTGAAACATAAAGCGGCTTTACTTGTTTTCCCCACAGTTGTGTGCTTACCAACACGAGGCATGTGCACTGGATTCTTTGCTTCATCTTTCCCGATTGAATGCGGGCAAAGATAGGGCACAACTCGTGGCCAATGTTTTTTGCTGCGTCCGCGTTCTGCTTCACTGATTGAACACGAGTCGCAGTCAATCACTGACGCAAAGTTCGGCTATGTGGGCCGAGCGCTGCGTCAAAACACGAAAAAATCATCTATGTTGTTGTCCCCATTGGTGTTGTCCTCGATTTAGCCAAATTAGGGGCGAGACCACTGATCTCTGTTGTAGTAGGCTGGATCGCGGACCGCGGCCTCGGCAGCTGGGCCGAGTGTCGCCACCGGCGGCCATTGATTGACACCACCAAATGTATGGAACTCTATGGGATAAACGAGAAAAAGTGCTGTTTCTCCAGTTTCTGAGCTTTTGTCGGCACTGAAACTTTTTGGCTGCTTTTCTGGAAGCCTGTCAAATAGCATGTCTACACAAATCAAAACTGACAGCCTTCACAGTTCTTATAAATAAATGTTTTGTGGTCGAGAGTGACTCCGCTAAGCGAGAAATGAAGTGCAGCTCAATGAGGCGAGTTTCGTAGAGTTACTGCGGAGTCGGTGGCGGTTTCGACAAGTTGGGTTTAGCAGATCAGTGGGTTTAGCAGACGACAAGCTCGATGTCTTTGATACGCGGAATTCGCTCACTCCCGGAAAGCTGCTGTCGAGATGCAACTTCTTTGTCATTCATAAGCTTCTGGGCTTCCCCGAGGACGGTCTCATTGACGGCGAGTTCCTTTGTTTACTCCACTACAAGAGCAAGCTTGACAGCTCAGCCGTAGGTGCTCCGGCACAATCGAATTTTTTTTTTTAATCGGCGTTCAGACGTTTGGCAAATAACGATTCGATCTCCAAATACCCTACATACGTACTGCAGCACACCATAAAATACTCGTCTCCGAGCACAGAGTGCATGCTTCCACATTCTTACTTTTCTGCGTTTCTCCCATCGACTTGCGTGTATTGCCTAATGTCAAGCAATGGCCGCCGGTGGCGACACTGACGGGCTCCCGATCCGCGATCCAGCCTACTACAATAGAGATCAGTAGGCGAGACCAGAGCCGTATATGTAGAGAGTTTGGCCATTCGTTGGGAAGTATAGGAGACAAATGAGGAGGCGCCATTGGCCGAAAGCGGGCTGGGCGTGCTCCAGGGCGTCTTCAGAAATTCGAATGTGACCAACCAGAAGCCGGATATAATACCCTGGCGTTGGTCGCGAGAAACAAACCTGATAACTGCATTGGAGTAACTCTCGATGGCTAAAAATATGGTACACGTGATGTTTCAATCACAATCATCCAAAATGATGATGGAAGAGTGCGACTAGCGGAACGATCGACATAATCCGTACGCCAAACGCCGAGGGCCGGGAATCTGCTGTCCGAGCGGTCACACTCTGTCCGCGCAAAACAGGGTTGAGCGGCGCATTCGTTTCTTACATCTTTCTGCATGATCATGATCAAAACAACACGTGCACCCTATTTTCAACCACGAAGAGTTACTACACTTCACTCTTACGCACTTATTAAAACCACATACGAACATAGACCTTTGATCATAACTATTTCTCGTCACCACCGCTAGGGGCTACTTTTCGGCTTCTGGTTGGTCAAGAGAGCATGCCAAGCCCTCTTTCCGAGTCTACCGTACGCCCTGGCTCTGCCCGCGCCTCCCATTGACCAAACTTTCTACATATACGGCTCTGGGCGAGACGGTTGAGTGTCCTTCAAATATCGATAGAAACCAACGTTGGTAGAAACTGATGGCGAATAGACAGACGTCACCAAGCGAACTGCGCAGGAGCGCGCATTCCGGAAGTGGTGCCGCCGCCATGCTACTTGTAGTCATCGCTTTCTGGCTTCCGGTCTGCATAGGGCTGCGGTGCCCGTACATAATCGTACATCATCGTTTGGAACGCCCCCGTATCCTCTTGGATTTGCCTGTCATGTGTGTACTTCGTAAGGCCGTGTTGTTTGCGATGGCTTAGTTTGTCAGTAAGCCCAGAAAAGAAGTTCCAGTCGTCTTATCGGTTTAAAATTGATTCGCCGTTTGCTACCACTTTCGAGTCGTTCATGCGGTGGTCCAGTACAGTCGAGAGAAAAAGAACGACGAAACTACTCAAGCAATCCGGCTGCTCGGGCGTATCAATTAACTTGGAAACCAGTGAACATCTAGTTCAATGGCAAAGAACATGAAAATTCGAGGGGCCATTGTCTCGGTGTAGTGCCGCGGAACAGCTTCGAGTGTGTTGGAAACGAAGTTCGGTAGTGCTCATGTGCATAACATTTAATAAACAATAAAGTAAGAAGAGCTAAATATACTTTCTCGGGGAGCGATAGTTTTCTAAAAGCCGTTTCATTCTTGCAGACAGCCTCTGGGACAGGGTGCAGATGAACTGCGGGAAGGAGTCTGCACACAAACAAGAAACGATCTGCAGAAAGGCTATGCCTGACGCGTCGTAACAACTCGGATCTCTCAAAAAGAAGCAACCATGACAGTTACCTAAGAACGCTGGGTGGAGTTAAGTTTTCGTGTACAATTTCTATTCAATTTTATTTTGATTGCACAAGCTCCGAGCGTTAACAGTCGCCCAACGATAGAAACTTTTTCTGCGTTCTCCTTTGGTGTTAATACAGAACGAATCAGTAATGCGAGCCAAAATCAAGTTGTGGCATAATAGACCACCATAAGGTGGGTGAGGTCCCTTTGCTGCCTCTTCGGTGTTAATTTAAGTGTTGCACTTCTAAATTGCATTATGCGGTGTTTTAACGTTTCGCATAAAACAGTAAGGGCTGCTTTCGAAAACTATTGATTTTTTTTTTCTTTTTCATTTCAAGCGATGCATATCGGGTATCACTACATTTTTAGTGACTGTCCTAATAATTTGCAGCACAGTTCTGCTTGAAAAATATCGCCGCAATAACAGATGTAACCACTAAACTACATCAGGCAAAATGCGCAATAAAAACGGCCGCTGCAAGGCAGCGCGGGTGTCTCGATTGAGATAGATCGCGACGGAGCGAGTGCTCAGGGAGATTCCAACGTACGGAACACTTCGGCGCGCCCTACTATGTCTGTGCCCTGTAATCTTACACTCTTCAGCTAACGTGTAATGGGGTGGATATAAATTATGAATCAAACCGCAAAACAAAGGAAAGAAAATGCTCTTTTTTCTGTCCCCCCCCCCCCCCCCCCCCCCCTTTCCCCCGTCTGGCTCTGTTTACCTTTCTTAGCCACTCTTTTCGGAGGCTGCTTTCTTTCGGGAAGACATGAAATCGGATGCCTTTTCCCTTGCTGCATACAACGCGCAGAGGAATGGAGAAACTAAATTGGAGTCACATGACTAACAAAGGGGGAGGGTAGGGAAGTGATAGAGAGGTCACCCTACGAGCAGGGAGAAATAGGGAAGAAAAGGAGGGAAACGAAAAACAGTAGTAGGGAGAGGAAATTGATGTGTCACTTGGTGTATATTTACCCCCTAAATATAGCGAAGAAACTAAATCTTTGCATAGGTCACAGGACATCGGGTCACGTGACGTCAATTTGCCCCGCTAAAAATAGCGAGGAATCTGGATTGGTGCTTAGGTGACGTGGCGCCAATTTTCCCGCTATATTTAGCGGGGAAACTGAACTGGGTGTATAGGACACATAACGTAAATTTCCCCGCTAAATTTAGCGGGGAAACTGAATTGGTGTGCCAGCCATATAACCCATTCTGCGTTAAAAAAGTTGGAGATTTGTTTCTGCTGCGTGAGGGCAACACTCCACGCCACCTGCGCAGAACTGTCCGCATCACCGACACTTTCAGAGGTAGAGACGAACACGTTTGAGCCTGCGACCTATACTGTGCTCGGGAGTCTGACCTCCAGTACCAGTGCAGTTGTTATAGCCATTGAAAACAGTATGATCAAATTAACAGTTAGTTCATTTTCGGGGAGTGAGTTGGACGTTGAGGAGAGCGCCTATCCTGCTCTTGGAATTTGAGGAGACAGTCCCCATCCTGCTGTTGGAAATTGAAGAGACAGTTCCTATCCTACTGTTGTAAATTAATGAGATAGTTCCTAACCTGTTGAAAATTCAGGAAACAGTCACTACCGTGCTGTTGTAAATTGAGAACACAGTTCCTACTGTTGGAAATTGAGGAGAAAGTCCCTACTTTAGTGTTGGAAATTGAGGAGACAGTCCCTACCTTGCTATTGGAAATTAAGGAGACAGCCCCTACACCCTAGCTGCAATGTGTACTTTGCCTGGCCCTCCCCTTCCTGTGTAAGCGTGCGTATTTGTGTGGGCTTGGGTTTCACGGTGGACGACGCCACCTCCCTCGCTAATCTCGAAGAGAGAGAGGCCGGAGAACGGAGGTGGAATTAAGTAGATAAGCCGGAGGGTGAAGCTGATCGTGTTCGCTGCTGTTGAAGGAAGTCCAAGTAAAAGAGTCTGTCCCAAGACTGTTAGGCATCAAAACGTATAACAGCCTCAGTGGCGAAAAAGGACAGGGGGCCTCTTTGTCAATGGGAGTGCTAAACGACTCCAGCTAGCATTGTGAACAAAAAAAAACCTGGAATATATATATATATATATATATATATATATATATATATATATATATATATATATTGTCACGGCGATGAAAGAAGTGAAATCTTGTACTGAGAGACGTGCGAACCGTAACCGACGAACCATAGCTCGTGCAACGTAAGCACCCTTTCTTAGCTGCCCGCGTTTGGTTTTTCCCTTTTTACACAGCGATGTAAAAATTTGAAATCGGGAAATGGTTTCCTGAGATACAATATGATAATGTGCAAAACAAATGCA